>NC_056741.1:1507813262-1507948262 GCF_019279795.1 Protopterus annectens
CTATGGGTGTATGTCATATGGGACAACACAGACATTTGAGATAGACGGCCATCACAAACATTTGGCCAACACATGTTCACACATTTTTATTTTTATTTTATTTTTATTTTACATTTGTTGACCGGGCTAGTCCAGCTGGATATATGTCCATTTTCAGTGGAGGCCCAAGGAGAAAAGCTCCACAATACAATAACCAAATAGGACAAACAAATATATATCAAGTAGACATTAGTACATTACAAAACTTTATGATATATTACATAACTAGGATTTTATATTCTGTATACCAGTAGGAACAAAAGCCTGATGTAAAAATAAGCTTGATACAATAGTAGTATGAATTAATAATGGAAATTATAACTAAGATGCTCTAGATACTATGGTCACACAAGAAATCAGAAGATAAACACTAGTGTTGAATGGATAGAGTATACAAAAGCAAATAGGAGGATACAATAACAGTGTTTAGTCTCACAAGAGTTGAGGTGTGATATGAACACGGTTGGAAATTCAACAGTATATACATATTTACAAGAGGAAAGAATCCTCAGAATGGTCAAGCTCACTGCTATCAGAGAGTTAACACAAGATAATGTTCAAAAGAGGCTAGGAATCACGGGAGTCTTGAAACGGGTATGGTTGTTAGTCTGGGTTATCACAGGGACATAGCCAGTATGATTTGAGGTAGGGTTTGAGCTTGCTTTTAAATAGGTTACCAGAGGATAGTGAGGTTAGCTGACTTGAATGGCTGTTCCAGGCCTTGCCTACTGTATTAGAGAACAGGGTGTCACCAGTTGAATTGTTGGATTTAAATATCTGTACAAGTAGTTTTTTAGATGAGCGCAAGGTTTTGAGATTGTTATAGGGGATGACTAGGGATGTGAGTATGGGTGTATTTTGAGGTAGATACAGGATCTTATGGGCAACTGTTAGTTGATTAAAAAGTATTAGATTTGGCAATTCTAGCCATCCGAGTTTATTCAAATTGATACAATTATGAGTTCTATAGGAGGACCCTGCCACGAATCTGGCTATATTGCTGTAGAAGGATGACAGTTTATTCAGGTTACTTTTGCATATTGTGGTATAGATAGGGGAGGCATACAGGAGGGTAGAGATAAGGTGTGTGCGAGCAATGGTGACCCTGGCTAGAGGAGTTAGAAAGGGTTTAATTCTATAGAGGGAACCTAGTTTCTTATTAACTGTTTTTATGGTGTTATTAATGTGAGGTTCAAAAGACAAGTGATTATCTATTAGTACTCCAGGTAGTTTGGTGGTTGGTTCGGGGGATATTATAGTTCCATTATTTGAGGTAATAGTAAAGTTAAGTGGGGAGGTTCTGCAAGTGGGGGTGAATAGTAGCATTTTAGTTTTTTTAGGGTTTAAGATAAGACACCTTTGTAGGAACCAGTTTCAACTGTGCTAAAGGTCTTTTGGGTTAGTGACTGAAGTTCTGATTGGGTAGTAGCAGAGCATATGAGTGTGGAGTCATCTGCGTATTGGATACAGTAAGCTTGTGGAATTACAGAATGGAGGTAATTTGTAAAGATGGAGAAGAGTAAAGGACCCAATATGGATCTTTGAGGGACCCCTAAGACTACTGGGAGGTGGGAAGATAAAGTATTTTCCCATAGAACAGCCTGTTGTCTGTTATTTAGGTATGATTGGAACCACTGTATAGTAAGGGCATCCAGTGATAAGTTTTTGAGTGTGTCTAAGAGAAGGTGGTGGTTAACCATGTCAAATGCTTTAGACAAGTCGATAAAAAGGGCTGAGGATAGAGTATCATTATTACGATTACTATTAATTTGGTTATTGAAGGATAGGAGAGCAGTGGTGGTGCTATGGAATGGTCTAAAGCTATGTTGACAAGGTGCTAGTAGATTGTTTTCAAGTAGGTAGGGTAACAGTTGTAAATGAATACATTTCTCCATTATTTTTGCCAGAGGAGATAGTATGGCTATGGGCCTGTAATTGGAGAACTTCTTGGAGTTACCGCCTTTGTGCAGGGGGATAATGTGAGAGACTTTCCAGATTAAGGGGATAATTCCTTCAGAAATAGTTATATTAATGAGGATGGATATGGGGTAGGCTATGACTTTAGCAGCTTTTTGTAGGTATTCTGCAGGTAGTAGATCTGCAGAGAGTGTGGGTTTAAGTTTCTGGATGAGGTTAAAGATGAGGGATGTGGGCACTGGCAGAAAATGAAATAGAGGAGGATTGTTGGTAGAGGTTATGTTTGAGCATGGGGTGCTAGGGGAGAGCTGGTTAGCTAAGGATTGTATTGTTTCAGTGAAAAATGTGTTAAATGAGTCTGCTATTTGGTTGGGATTGTTGTGATCAGAGCCAGTGGGAGTAGGAGTGCTTGAGCGTCCTAGATGTAGGAGGTTGTTGATGCCTAGCCAGAATTTCTGAGGATTATTTTGGTGGGTTTGTTGAAGCTGATGGTAGTAGTTTGTTTTATCGGCTAATATGTTTTTTTTTGTTTCGTTTCTTAGCTGTCTGAATTGTAAGTGATCTGAGGGGCTTTCTGTTGAATGCCATTTGGTCCATAGTTTATTTTTTTGCAAGATTCTTTGTTTGGTAGTTTTGGTGAGCCGTGGTGCAGGTTTAGTTCTGATTCTAACTTTGCATAATGGGGCATGGCAATCTAAAATGGAAAGAAATTTTGAATTAAAGTATTTAACTGCATTATCTAATGGTAGGTGTTTCAGGGGTGACCAGTCACAGGCTCTTAGTTCAGTTTGAAACTGAGCAGGGTTAACATTTTTGTTAGTACGAATAGTTTTGCAAATGATAGAGTTTGGGAGTTCAGTTTTAGATCTGATTAGATAGGTAAGCAAATGGTCACTTATGTCCTCTGGGAGGGTGCCTGTTTTACAATTTTGTTGAGGAATATTAGTAAGTATCTAGTCGAGGGTACTTGTTTTGTTTTTAGGTTTATTGGTACGGGTTGGGGATGTTATAGTTTGAGTAAAGCCAAATAGGTTGATATGAGTAGAAGGTTGCTCAGATATACAGGAGTTCCAGTTTATGTTAAAGTCTCCAAGTATAATGGTTTCTTGGGGTTAGTTGCTTGAGAGCCAGCTAAGGATAGCCTCTAATGTGTTGATGTTGTTGCCTGGTGGAAGACAGACACAGATTAGATACATGGCTTTACTTTTGTTCAGCTGTATCTTAGTTAGAAGAATTTCTGCATTGTTGGAAAGTGGAGGTTTAGAGTATAGCAAGGTAACTTGTAATCCATTCTTATAAAGTATGGCTACGCCATGGAGGATGGCCAGAGACATGTAGCCACATAGTAGATGTGATGTGTATACACCCTGTTGCACATTATCCACACATGGTCCAACTATAGCCTTAGTTGACTGATTATATACTTGATGTGGAACACTGGACATCCTAAAAGCCTGTGCACAGCTAGTGGAGGTGTCACTTAATTCGACCATATAAGATGTGTTGAACATCATGACTGTGTCATAGCATGACAGTAGTCACCTGTGCAGCTTCCACAGACATTGACACCACATCAGGCCACAGATACCGTACATTTCCCTTGCTGCTGTAGGACATCACTGTCAGCCATGCACCTCGTGTGTGTGGTATATTAATGCCATGTGGGGCATGGTGTATTGACAAGTCTGCCATGTGTGGACATGGTTGCCAGGCAGCTAAGACTTTGTAGTAGTTGTGCAGGGGTGTCATCCGTAGGTCTTCCAGTGACCTGTCACATGACACAGCATGGTTTGGTGTGTATACACCTCAGCGACATGGGTCACAATCCACAGTTATGTAATGTGTATGCACGCAGTTATGGCTATGCACTGTGTGCATATTAAACACTTTATAGCAATATAGATGCCTCATGATGCCATGCAATGGCACAGTGTCTGTACTTCACACTGTATAGCAATGTAGACGCCTCACACTACCCTTCAATGCTCATGCACATTTGCTAAAAGTGCATTCTATCTGTAGGACATACAGACAACACTGCAATGTGATACCCATTACAACGCTGTACATGTGTCAGGACACCATTGTGTCAGACATGTATGCATGTCAATGCACATGTCAGCAGATTACATGTCAAGGTCACTTCAGCCATGTGTACTGTTAACCTGTGCTGGTCCACGTGGTGTATCACAGGGATGCATGCTTACTACCATGATTGTGTGAACTGCATGGCTACTGATATGACATCTGCTTGCTGTTGTGTGCAACCCAGGGAGGTATGCTAACTACCACTATTAATGTCTGAGCTGCATGCCATCTGCTGTATCACATGCATGCTGCATGCCGTCTGTCAAATCACATGCATGGTGTGTCTGTGTGTCTCTATTGTAATGTAGAGTCTTTCTTTGCATTCACAGGTGATGTAGGTGCGTTACCCTCCTGTGGTCCATCTGATGTTAGTGTCCCCACAGATACTAGCAGTGATGAACATATGCATGAGGTACAGGCAGGGTTGTCAGGGGCTGAATCTGTGCCAATGGTTGCCATCCCAGCTATGTCCCTCTCTTCCCCGCACACAGTTCTCATGCCAACACATACCCCATCCCCAGTGGCCATAGAGGAAGGACAGTCAGCGTGTGTTAGCTTGGAACAGGAATGTGTGGTGGCTACAGAAGGTGTGTCTCCACACCATGGTGTCAGTGTAATGACTGTAGATGTGCCACACAGGCATGTGGCCAGTGCTGCTCATAGGAGGACCTCTGGCAGACATGCACCTGCAGGACAGAGCGCAGCAGCTGGTGTCACCAGACGCATGTTCCAGACTGTAATGGCAGCACAGGCACATGCTGAACGGCAGAACAGAGAAGGGCAGAGGCTTCAGAGGGCTGCTATACCTACTCTAAATGACAACATCCAGGCATTGGCAAATGCTCAACAGCAGATTGCTGATGTTCTGGACAGGCGATTGGGTGACATGGTTGGAATCCTTGACCATAGCATGGCAATCCGCGAGCGTGAGCTGTCTGTGCTGGAACATCTGGTAGGAGTGAGGTGTAGGCCATGTGGACATAGGCCAGCTACACCACCTAGTGCAGGTCAACGTGAACGAGCCACCTCACATGCCCACTCCCATAGTGCTGGTAGCAGTAGCAGTGCAGCTGGTGCTGCGCTGTTCACACCAGGACACAGCAGGCCACATGGACGTGGCCCTGGACATTCCCAGTGGGGACACGGTTCCAGTGGACATGTGTCATCGGACAGTAGCCAATCTGTACCTCCACCTGGTAGTGCCCGTGCAACCCCTGGTAGGCACAGGTCACATGACCATGGCCAGACACAGTGAGCTGTGCATCCTGGTCTGTACAATCTGGAGCTGTCAATAATACCCCTGTGTATTCCTGACAAAAGGCAGAACTGTGTGCACACATACATGCACACAGCAGAAACATCTCTAGGGCACCGCAACACCCACTTGCATAATGACCACACATGTCCAATCAGATCACAGGCCCTTACCCACACACATGATGTCACCCACTGGTGCAGCCTATGCCCCTGGCAAACATTATCACCCTGTGCATATGATGATGCCTGTGCCGCATCCCTGTTATCCACACCATCGGTGCAGGGACATGCTCATATGGTCTGATGCACAGGGTGAACAGAATAGTGAGATAATTGTATATTGCATTAGTTGTGTACTGTTGACACCCACCAAACATACCATGTAGTACAGGTTTATAATGCATTGTTATATGTTCACAGTATGTGTCTTGGTAACAACGGTAACAGCATGTTGGTAATTATGCCCTGCTTCCCTCCTTAAGGTCTAATTGCATGTGCCATTATGTTACAGTGTTTGCAGTTGGAGTTCATTGTTTTATGTTCACAGTATGTGTCTTGGTAACAACAGTAACAGCATGTTGGAAATGATGCCCTGCTTCCCTCCTTAAGGTCTTCTTGCATGTGCCAATAAGTAGCAGTGTTTTCAGTTTCACATGTGTAAATGTGGAGTACACACAGGCATGTATGGCAATACCAGCATGCTATACGTAGCCTCAACCTCACTGTTAGAAAGGCTACCAATCCACAGATGTCCACACATCTACTGATCCAGAAGCATGTGGGCTGTTTAATACACTACAGTGGCTAGAGACGTGACATCTATACCAGGTCACATCACAGGTATGGTGACATGGTGCGGGGGGTTTACACAGCGGTCTGGCCGATGATAACATTTAGAGGCCACTTGATAGCATGAGGCCTCACTGTGTAGCAGTAATACCCTGTCACATTACAGCATGAGAACACACACAGACATACACAGAAACACACAGTAACATGCCTACACTCACAGGGTCAACAACACTATAATGCACACTCAATAGTGTTGAGGTGAGGAACCCTGCCTATGTGGTAATCACCCTCACAGTACTGTGCACCCACACAACATGACACAGACAATGAACATGTACAGGTAGCCAGTAAGGGTGAGACCAATGGCATCAACAGGGTAGTAGACTGCATCACCATGAGGGGTTAGGGATCCTGTCTGTTCTGTATGGTAGCATACACCCTCACTCCATGCACCAGACAGCCATACATACATACACACACACACACACACACACACACACACACACACACACACACACACACACACACACACACACACACACACACACTGTGGAGTCCACAAATGTCATTCACATACTGACATGTGTTTGATACATGCACCACCCCTGCCTACGTCATGCTTTCTACACTGCAGTATGTACAGATCTCTACAACAGTGTACAGGGGTGTGTAACAATTGTGATGTATTCCCCACCATGCGCGGCATATATGGTCACACAGGCAAACACACATGGCAGTACTGTGAATCATACACCTGCTATATGATGATACATCTGACAGACATGCAGCAGTATTGGCCGCATTATGTGTACCAACACTACCTTCGGCAATTGTGCTGCTATATGCACACGGGAGGATGTAAGTGTTACAGGTGTCTAGTGATTTATAGTCAGTAACACCCTGACCACTGTGTAGGTTGTATGTCTTCACATTCAAGTAACAGTAACATAGTGTACTGTTTGCACTTGTAGTGGTAGGATGGCTTGTGACACACCTGTGAGCCGTCTTCAGTAAACATCCATTTGCAAAGGTGGATCACCACTTTATGTACACACATCCATCCATACCTGGTGTACATCCTACCATACTGTCAGTATTTCACCATATACAGGTGTCAATGATGGGGCTGCATTGCAACTGCATGTTGTAGTTAGGCACAGATGAATTACATACATCAGCTACTGCACATGCATGGTAGCTGCATGCACACCACTACATGTACATGTGTGTTGGTCCTACATTCCTGCCATGTAGCCATGTTTGTATGCATTGCAATTGGTGGACATATGTGATGACATACATAACACATGGACTGTTGTATGATATGATGGTTGTCATGGGTAACTAGTACAGAGGGAATGTTACCTCAGTCAACATTGCTATCTTATGTACTGTTAGCATTCAACAGCCATGGACCTACCTTCCATGTGCATGCGTGTGATTGCTGTAGCCACTTGTCTGCACGGAGGACAGCAAAAGCTATGCTATGTACATATGTGTTGTGTGTGTGTGGGCCATGTACATATCCACTGTGATTACATGTATGTCATATCCAAACATGAGTGTTCTTTGGTGTACAGTGACAGTCATCTGTTACAGCTGTGTAAGACCCAGGGACTCTGTTATGTGTAGAGCCGACCTGGTTATGAACAGTGGTATCATTGCATTGCATAACACATGATGGAACCCTGTCAGTACATGTGTAGTCTGCACAGTTGCTGTAGACCTATGTACAGTCCACTGGTCATGAGTCACATGATGTTGTAGTAATGTATGGATGTGTGTTGCTGGTCCAAGGCCATGGTGATGTCTGAGGGCTACATAGTAGAATGCAGCATTTACCACTGTGATCTGCACCTGAGACATCTGTGATGGCTCTTGAGTGTGTACTGGTCAGTACATGTGAGTGGCCTTCATGTACGTGGGGACAATAACACCAAACTGTGCCCTTCTGTGTTTAGAATCCATGTGCATGTAAGACAGCCCTTCGCTACTACTAAGTGTGTGAGCACGCCCAGTACGCCGTTGTGTAGATGGACACACAGTACATTCCAAACTGTGCCCTTCCGTGTTTAGAATCCGTGTGCATGCAAGACAGCCCTTTCCTACTACTAAGTGAGTGAGTAACACCAAACTCTGCCCTTCCGTGTTTAGAATCCATGTGCATGCAAGACAGCCCTTTGCTACTACTGTGTGAGCATGCCCAGTATGCCATTGTGCAGATGGACACACAGTACATTCCAAACTGTGCCCTTCCTTGTTTAGAATCCATGTGCATGCAAGACAGCCCTTCACTACTACTAAGTGTGTGAGCATGCCCAGTACGCTGTTGTGTAGATGGACACACAGTACATTCCAAATGGATGTGTGATACTAAGTGTGTGAGCATGCCCAGTGACACCTTGTGTCAGTTATGTGCCTCTGTGTATGGGCATGGCCATTGAAATCCTGTATAGTGATGGTGGTCATCCAGGCAACAGATGTCCATACCTCACGTCAGGATGGATTCCTACATTGAACACACTGGTTGACTGTCTTGAAGGGTGTACTGTCTGTGGCACGTCTCGTATCTATGTAGTGTTGTAATAGTGCTCCGTAGATAGGCAGTTGTCCCGCTCACACCACTGCCGTGTGTTTGTCTACATCTACCTTGGGACAGTAATATGCTTTTAGACTGCTCACTCTCTATACATTCCCTATTAGCGTCTTTGCCTTTGCGGAGGATGTCATCCACCTAGAAGTATGCCTCTGGGAGTGCTGTGTTCCAGTAATCTTGGTAGTGCATTCTGTAACTGCGTAATGCTGTAGTGTGATAAGGTAGTTAGGTGTATGTTCGACTCCCAGCCCTGCCAAGTGTGTGTGTGTGTGTGTGTGTGTTTCCAGCTGCCTGGGGACAGAGTAATGCTTTTAGATGGCTCACTCCCCATACATTCCCTATTGGCATCTTTGCTTTTGCGGATGATGTCATCCACCTAGAAGTATGCCTCTGGGAGTGCTGTGTTCCAGTAATCTCAGTAGCGCATTCTGTAACTGCGTAATGCTGTAGTGTGATAAGATAGTTAGGTGTATGTTCGACTCCCAGCCCTGCCGTGTGTGCGTGTGTGTGTGTGTGTGTGTGTGTGTGTGTGTGTGTGTGTGTGTTTCCAGCTGCCTGGGGATCGAGTAATGCTTTTAGATGACTCACTCCCCATACATTTCCTATCGGTGTCTTTGCCTCTGCGGATGATGTCATCCACCTAGCAGTATGCCTCTGGGAGTGCTGTGTTCCAGTAATCTCGGTAGCATGTTCTGTAACTGCGTAATGCTATAGTGTGATAAGGTAGTTAGGTGTATGTTCGACTCCCAGCCCTGCCAAGTGTGTGTATGTGTGTGTTTGTTACCAGCTGCCTGGGGACAGAGTAATGCTTTTAGATGGCTCACTCCCCATACATTCCCTATCGGCGTCTTTGCCTTTGCTGATGTCATCCACCTATGAGGAATGCCTGTGGGAGTGCGGTGATGCTGAAACTCGGTAGCGCGTTCTGTTACTGCATAATGCTGTAGTGTGGTAAACTAGACAGGTAGGTGCGTGATTCCAAGGCATGGCAGGTGTGTGTGCTTGGCAGTTAAACCGTATGTGTTGGTATCTGTGGGTGGCTAGCTGCGGGATGTGTTCAGTGTGTTTTGTTGCTGACCTATATAGTGACCACAGCTCGCATATTCTGCCAAGACACTGGGTTGTCAACACATACATTCGCCAATAGGTCTGGTGAGTAAATGTCAGCAGCCCTACTCTTACCCTTGATACGGTCTGACCCGTGTGATGCAACAAAACACACGTGCCTTGATAGTAACAACACTACATGATGCAGGTGACACATGTAGTTTTTTTTTCATTCCTGTCTAATGCTTTGCTGTCATGTGGTCTGCTGTTGTGATATAAATGCAGTATCTACATATGTGTGTACATGTATATGTGTGCATGTACGTACATTGCAGAACTGTGCCTCGGGAGTGCTCCTGCCTTAGCACGCCTAAGCTAGGGGTGTGTCTATACCTGCCTGGTGACATTGGGAGGGATGACAGCAGTGGTGGGGTAGTCAGGGTGTACAGGCTGCACAAACAGGTGTTGAACAGCAAAATCAACAGATGACATGGCCAGCCTGCACCTGAACAATACAGTAATGTGAGCAAGAAGCATACACACAGGTTTCTTCCGCACTCTACACCACCGGTGTATACCTGCGGGGACATTTCATGACACAGTCCAACCAAATGAGAACGGCTGCAGCAGGCAACATATACCAACATGTGCAGGAGGCTGGGGCAGTGAGGATATATATGCTGCCGAACAACCCTTACTGGGGAGACATAAGACTTTATAGACCCAGGGTGACTTACCAGGGGCTACATGGGCTGGGGATGGTGGAGCACTATGGGATGGACAGAGACCTCCTACAGCGGCTTGTTGACTTGTGCCTGCCACACCGGACACATCAAACAGGCCGAGGGAAACCCATCACAGTGGATACCACGGTATGTGTTGGCCTAGGTGTACTAGCCACAGGTACCTCACACAGCACAACTGGGGATATCCTGGGTATCTCACAGGCATATGCATCCAGCTTATTGCACCAGTTTACAGACGCCATGTCAACACATGCTAGTGAGCACATACATGTCCTCAGCTCACGTGATTAGTAGACCAGCGATATACATCAGTTCAACCACATGGATGACTACCCTGGGGTACTGGGTGCTATAGCCTGCACACACACATACACATTGAAGCACCACCCAGTGAGTAGGGTAGGGCCTACAGTCACTGCAGGGGCACACCCTCCAACAACTAGGCCATATGCGATGGCCAGGGCATGAGATTGAATGTGTGTGCTGTCTGCCCTGGAAGCTATGATGATTCTGATATATGGCTTCTGACACAGCTGTACCACACCAATGGCAATATGGACATCCCCTACAGTCTCCTAGTGGGGGATGCTGGGTAAACACTGGTGTCGTGGCTGATGACACCCATCAGCAATGCACACACACCTGAACACTCACACCATAATGAGGCGGATGCACAGGCAAGTCATATAATTGTGCATGTGTTTGGGATGCTCAGTTCACGGTTCTGGTATCCGGACACATCCGGTGGAGCCCTGCAGTATTCACTAGCTACATGCATACAAGTTGTTATGGTATTTGCTATGCTACACAATCTTATCCTGCAGCAACAGTTGCAGCAGGAACAGCATGGGGTAGGGTCACACAACCCAAAACCACTGCCAAGGCCTGTACAGGCACAGTGTGACTTGGTGAAGGAACTACCTGAGCAGGGCACAGTCAGCGAAAGCCCATGCACAGTATGACCTGCCCTTGGCAAAGAGGCAACACAAGGCATATGCACTGACACAGTAGGTAGCCACAGATTTCCCCTCTCTGACCCGCACACAGTACAATGGATGCCAAACATGACACTACCTGTGCTCGGCCATGTATAGGAGGTGCACTGTGTGCATCTGACATAGGCAGTATCCCAGCACCGTCCTCAGGTCCAGAATACACCCAGGGTACATGTATTGACCTAACAATTGGCATTTGTATTAGAATGTGTATTTACCCATTGCTATGGAATGTATGTGAGCATACAAGTGACTGTGGTGGCCGAATGTTAGGGCAGCAGACAGTACACATCCATAGTGGCACCATGACCTCTGTAGCACATACGGGGGTCACAATGGTAGCCAGTAGTACACAGGGTGTCCTAACCCACTGCAGATTATGGGCTGACCATCATGTGTGTCCGTACAGCCCACACACGTTCCATGCAGCTGGACAGATGTGGACCAATACAGACAAATGATATACAATGGCCTATGGATATGCCCAATGAATGACCCCAACCCCCTAAAACACACACAGACTACAGCAGGCCAGGCAGTTTGATGTAGGTTGTGTAAGCTAGGATGTCCAACACCACTGTGCTGGTATTTAAAGCTGGGAACTGACGTACACTGGTATTCCTCCAACCAGCAATTTAGGTAGGTCCACACACTGACATGGAGCACCTGGCATACCAGTACAGTAGCAGCAGATGTGTACAACTGTCAGCTGTGCCCCCGTCCAACCTACACATATGAGAGTCATGTGTGCCACCCATGGTGCTGTGTAGGACTGTGGTTGTGGTTGGATGTCCCCCCACGCTATGCAGACATGTAGCAACTGTCAATGCCACATGACCATTAGCTACCCTGCAGACACATCATGACACCTGTCTGTGTAGAACAGAGGGGTCAGCAACACAGTACTAACTATCTGGACATGTGACACATGCGATACAGTTGACCATACTTGGCATGCTCACACACATGACGGTATGATGGTAATGTCGGTCGACAACATGCGTAACAGTCATACTGGGCATGCTCACACACTGAAACACAGGATGGCCAGGCATTCATACACCAGTGGTCCGGACATATCTGCCAGCACATTGCTATACTGTTGGATGACTGTGCTGTACGGTGTGTGTGTGGTCTATTGTCTGTACATATGCCATAGTCTATTGTTAATTCACATGAGCTATGTGCGCAGGGTACTGCTACCAACACGTGAATAGGGCGGTTCTTTGTTTGCAGACAGACCGATGCCTTTGGATACGGACTGGTAAGGCACATTCCAGCAGGTGGGAGCAGTTGTGCGTGGGTTTGCACAGTGTTAAGCACTGCTGACCTCTGGTCATAGCACCTTATACCTGTTTAGACTCCACATTTCTTTGACAGTGCACTACTGGAATACTGGTAGACAAACACGCTTACAGCCGCTCGCTCACTGACATTTCTGCTTACATTTCTCACTTACGCTGGGTGTGTGTGATCCCTTGTGATGCGTATTACATCGGACTACATGACTACAGTATCGGGTATGTGTAACAATTTAGTGATGGCAGGTGTTTGACTGTACAGACTCGGCGGCCTGTCCAGTGACATAATCATATTATATGCGTGTTCCTCATATGAACTGCTCCCATCTGCCTGATACATGGGAACCAATACTCTGCAATGCTGACATGTGAATATGATTTTGTTAACGCAGCTGTCCGCCGAGTCATACCTACTGTATGTTTTCCACCTTTCAGATTGCACGACGGGAGACTGTAGGAGTGACACCTTTCCCACTTTGCATGGGACAGTCCCTCATTAGGCATATCTCGTGTGACAATACCAGACCTCTCCACCAATCGGGGGCACATTTCTACAGAATCAGGGACAGGTCAACAAAAAATCAGGGACAATCAGGGACACTTTTACAAAAGTAGTGCTATTAACTTGAAACATTGACAGAATCAGAGCATATGAATTAATACACATTTTCTGAAGTAAAAGAAGTTTATAACTCTTACTTATTGTCATTAGTCATTAAGTGTAATTCACCACCTTTCCTTCAAAAGTCACTAATTTTAGGAGGAGAGGGACAGAGTTAAACTTTCAGTCAAACTCAGGGACGTACCTGAAAATCAGGGACAATTGAGAGTTATGGACAATACTCTAGCCATTGCAACTGTCCTGATTAGGGGACATTCCATGTTGTACGTGTCTGTACTGGTTGCTTGTTACAGGTCTTGTATACCTGACACGTCGATATGTTATATGTAGTAGCATAAGCAACTTTACTGCTGCTAGACTATGCTTTGATTTGTGCCGATATGTATATTTCTGTACTATGCATGGCTGTAGGTATGTTCTGCCCTGGTACGTCTGACATTTCTACAGAGCAGGTTCCACTTTGGCCATTCAGAATGGTGGTGGCCCTATAGATCCTATATGTAGAGCTATCACATGTGTCAAGGCAACACATACCCACAGCCAGTAGTAAGCTGATGACTTCCACAGTGTGCATACATTAAGGTTGTTCATGTAGCATTATAATTGATAATACTGTTTCCTATTACATGTAGCTGTTTCTGATACAACAAATTAATTTCTGACACCACTACACACACTGTATAGCCTCCTTTCCCAAACTCACAGGCCATGTGCCATAACTGTAATTTTGCAGGACACAACTGCCCAGATGGGTGTGTCCCTCAAAGGCGTACGGGTGTTGAACCTCATCTATTATGCTATCATCTACCTAAGGTGGTCAGCAAATTATGCACTTTCCGTCACTAGCAGAACTCACATACCAATGGGTGTGAATGAATACTGTATCAGGAACAATGCATAACACCCTGTGGGGCACATTTAGATGATTGGTTCTATTAACCAGACACATTTACAGTCGCAGAGCATATGTTTTCATTCACGTTTGTCAAGGTACATGCTGTTTATGACTCATACATGTTGTCATCTGTCATTACCTGTATTCCGCCATCTGTCCACCTAATATCACTAGTTCTGGAAGTGTTTAGTTGGACTTTGTTACATTCTGATACATAACTATGGACGTCCATGCTAATCGGGTAAACTGCACTGATTTGGTCTCTATGTATTCCCCCGATGGTTTACAGACTATCCGGTAGACGTGCTCTTCAGGTTTGGGAGGTGTAGGCATATGCTATGCCCACATAGGAATATTAATGACTTCCTCTGGACGGGCCTACTACATCTCTGCCAACCAGCACCTGCACACTTAAGCCCATTATTGCATACCCATGGTCCACCTACCTGGCACCCCTCTACAGCAGTCATGACAAATACTTACTGCGAGTGCAGCTGGGGTATGAGCATACCCCTACACATCGCCCACTCACCCCATCTCGGGACACATGTCGTACATTTTGTCAACCCATGTATTATCACACTTGCACAACCTACTGTTCCATGTACACCTACATCCTGCTCATATCAATGTCAGCAGGTTCACACGTACCCTGAATTTTTGGGGTCCCGCAAGGGACACTGTTATCCATGTTTAAAGTGTAGACCTTGCAGATCTCTCCCACTGGTACTCTCCTACCGGTGTTTTGGACAGTGGCAGTGTATTGATCTGTATTGCCTGTCTGTATGTCTGACCGGCCTAGCTGGGCAGTGTGGGGGGGTACAACATTTATTTATTGGACCTCCCAGTCACATAAACCCGGGCTGTAAATATGTTACCCCTAATTGCTGTGAAGTAACATATTTATGTACATGTGTATATCTACAATGACATATATATTTTGTTTTGTGTGTATGTATATATATCAATACCTGTTGTTTGTGTATATATATCTATCTATATATATCTGTAGTATATCCTTGTATGTGTGTGTGGATATATATATATATATATACATATATATATATATATATATATATATATATATATATATATATATCTGTATAAATATATATGTGTATATAAATTAATATAGCTATATTTATGTATATACGTTTTATCTATATATACATCTGTGTGTCCGTTAACCTATACATTTCCCAGACATGGACACTTACACATGTGTATTGGGTTTTATCTCTGCTTCAACAGCATACTATTGCCTTAGTCATTATGACACCGACACTTCACTCCGGTGAACTTGTGATCAGTATATTGCACATTATACAACGGATAGATGTCACACGTTTTTCATGTCTGGGGTGCCGCTGCTAACTGGGATGTGATACAGTGTCATTTGACCTATTACTCGTATGCACAGCCTATTATTCCTGCTACTGTGTTTGTTTCTGTGCACATTCATATTATTACTGTTGATAGAATGAGTGTTTGTGTTACTGTGATTGTACGTCAACATATTGATGTCTTCATGTAGTTGTGTCTTTCTGCTTTTCCTGGTTTGGGGTTGTCACAGCAGAACTCCGTTCCGCTCATGGGTGGCGTATAGGTTTTATGTGCCGGGATGCCAGCCCTAACACTTAACGTCCGACAACGATACACCCATTCACGCATGTCTTCATGCAAACAACAATCTATCTGGGAATCGCACCTACTAGCTGACCTCCACGGGCCGCTCCATTGCACCTGGCGCAACATACCCTAGCACTTCTGTGTCCATAATCGCATATCCATAGTTTCTCCAGCACACCCATGTTGAGTTTCCACGCATAACAGCCATTATACACCTGATATCGCAGCCATGACACACCTTTACACACTGCCCTCTCCAGAGCGTTGGGGCCCTACACACATTTTGTACCACCTCATGTATTCACAGGTTCACCATCCATTCATATTTGCACATACGTGCCTTTCCTGGTGTTATGGATTACGAACAATTTGCGGGTTACAAGTGTAGGTGGTCGCAACATGTACTACATTCCGTCTGTTTATAATGTTGACGTAGCACTTCAACGATGTTATGGCCACTGGTATACCCCTGCCTCTACGTGTTTCCCTTCCCATTTGACTATTTCATTAATTTATAGATGCAATGAATATTATTGTGGACATCAGTTATAAATTTACTACAGGTATGCAATAGTCCTCTCAACAGAGGTGACAGTTGGTTGGTGTACGTATGTGTATGGACCTCTGTGATACTCAGGGACTCGTTTCTACAGTGACAGGGACAAGGCTATGACAACTCAGGGACAATCACGGACACTTCTACCAGGTTTCAACTTTCTGTTACCTAAGAAGCTCAGTTGTGAGTGTTCTGCCATTTTACACTGAGCTAATCGAAGGAAGGACACTCAGCAAACTCAGAGCTATAATATATAACATTAAGTATCCTGTTTTTTGTTTATTTTGTTCTTTATTTCTTTGTTATTTATAGCACTTTGTGTATTGTGTATTTTTTCTAGCTAGTTTCACTGTGTGTGAGGTATTAACTGGAAATTGTCCACTCTTATTAAGCATCTGTTGGGTTGTTTGTTTATGATAACTTGTTGCAGTTAAACTCTTTTTTTTCTAGTGGCTGCTTTAGCTGTTTAAAACTTTCATTTAAAGGCTCACTGCTGCTTTTCAGCTGTGAGTAACATTTCTGCAGTTTGTTCTAAGTAGTGGGGATATTTGTAGCATTTCCATATTCAGGCTTGTATTTGGGCCTAGTGTTTGTGGAGGCTGTGTGTCTGAGCACATAATTCAGGGACATCTTGTTTTAGCCAAAGCCATCAGGCATTTCAGTGAGAGAGAATTGTTTGAGGTCATTGGCTGACTGAGGTCTCCTGGACTACAACTTAGACTAAGCACCTCATTGGTTCTTTTGAGATTTCTTTCTTAAAAGCTGTCTCAGGTTTCAACTTTCTGTTACCTAAGAAGCTCAGTTGTGAGTGTTCTGCCATTTTACACTGAGCTAATCGAAGGAAGGACACTCAGCAAACTCAGAGCTATAATATATAACATTAAGTATCCTGTTTTTTGTTTATTTTGTTCTTTATTTCTTTGTTATTTATAGCACTTTGTGTAATGTGTATTTTTTCTAGCTAGTTTCATTGTGTGTGAGGTATTAACTGGAAATTGTCCACTCTTATTAAGCATCTGTTGGCTTGTTTGTTTATGATAACTTGTTGCAGTTAAACTCTTTTTCTAGTGGCTCCTTTAGCTGTTTAAAACTTTCATTTAAAGGCTCACTGCTGCTTTTCAGCTGTGAGTAACATTTCTGTAGTTTGTTCTAAGTAGTGGGGATATTTGTAGCATTTCCATATTCAGGCTTGTATTTGGGCCTAGTGTTTGTGGAGGCTGTGTGTCTGAGCACATAATTCAGGGACATCTTGTTTTAGCCAAAGCCATCAGGCATTTCAGTGAGAGAGAATTGTTTGAGGTCATTGGCTGACTGAGGTCTCCTGGACTACAGCTTAGACTAAGCACCTCATTGGTTGTTTTGTGATTTCTTTCTTAAAAGCTGTCTCAGGTTTCAACTTTCTGTTACCTAAGAAGCTCAGTTGTGAGTGCTCTGCCATTTTACACTGAGCTAATCGAAGGAAGGACACTCAGCAAACTCAGAGCTATAATAAATAACATTAAGTATCCTGTTTTTTGTTTATTTTGTTCTTTATTTATTTGTTATTTATAGCACTTTGTGCATTGTGTATTTTTTCTAGCTAGTTTCACTGTGTGTGAGGTATTTACTGGAAATTGTCCACTCTTATTAAGCATCTGTTGGATTGTTTGTTTATGATAACTTGTTGCAGTTAAACTCTTTTTTCTAGTAGCTCCTTTAGCTGTTTAAAACTTTCATTTAAAGGCTCACTGCTGCTTTTCAGCTGTGAGTAACATTTCTGCAGTTTGTTCTAAGTAATGGGGATATTTGTAGCATTTCCATATTCAGGCTTGTATTTGGGCCTAGTGTTTGTGGAGGCTGTGTGTCTGAGCACATAATTCAGGGACATCTTGTTTTAGCCAAAGCCGTCAGGCATTTCAGTGAGAGAGAATTGTTTGAGGTCATTGGCTGACTGAGGTCTCCTGGACTACAGCTTAGACTAAGCACCTCATTGGTTCTATTGAGATTTCTTTCTTAGAATCTGTCTCAGGTTTCAACTTTCTGTTACCTAAGAAGCTCAGTTGTAAGTGTTCTGCCATTTTACACTGAGCTAATCGAAGGAAGGACACTCAGCAAACTGGGAGCTATAATATATAACATTAAGTATCCTGTTTTTTGTTTATTTTGTTCTTTATTTCTTTGTTATTTATAGCACTTTGTGTATTGTGTATTTTTTCTAGCTAGTTTCACTGTGTGTGAGGTATTAACTGGAAATTGTCCACTCTTATTAAGCATCTGTTGGGTTGTTTGTTTATGATAAATTGTTGCAGTTAAACTCTTTTTTCTAGTGGCTCCTTTAGCTGTTTAAAACTTTCATTTAAAGGCTCACTGCTGCTTTTCAGCTGTGAGAAACATTTCTGCAGTTTGTTTCCCACCCTCTCTCCCTGTTGGTATAGTGTTTTTATAGTTGGTGGCTTTGCAGTTGCCCGTCCCTAGTGTAAATTTGATCTGGGACCCTCCTCCCAGTCTAGTGTCATTACCTCATTCTACCCAGTACAGGGAGAGCATTTGAGAAGGCCAATCAGCTTGGTTTCTGCTACTCCTTTCTCTCTTTCCACAAAAAAAAAAATATATATATATATATATATATATATATATATATATATATATATATATATATATATATATATATATCTGCTTTTACTGTATTTGTGTTTTTTCCTACTTTATTTTGCTTTTGCGTCATCTTAAAAGTACTCAATTGTAGTTATTGCTGCTTGGTGTAACTCATTCTAAGCCTTTTAGTTTAAGCACCTGGGCTTCAGACCAGTTTTGCATTAAGAAGGTTTGTGGTCTGCACTGTAGTGGCAGAACAGGTAGCTTACATCCTTCTAAGTTGGGAACTGCTGATTGAGGGCTCAGTGTCTGTTATTCTAAAAGTGTATTAATTCTGGTTTAAGCACTTGGGCTTGAGGCCAGTTATTTTACATTAAGAGGGTTCGTGTTCTGCACTCTTGTGGGAGGAGAGGCTGGACTCTGTCCTTCTGAGCTGGGAATTTCTGGTTAAAGGCTTATAGTGCCTGCATATTTGAACTGCTTCTTACTGAAATTGGTACACCTTGTTTGCTGTAGCATAGACTAGATCCAGGCCTGCTGAATCTAGCTTTGTTTGTATAACTTGAGCACTAATCCAGGCATTCTTTAAAGTATCCAGTTGTATTTATTACTGCTTGGTAGTAACTTGATTAAAATGTAGCTATCATTTCTAAGTCTTTTGGATTAAGCACTTGGGCTTCAGACCAGTTGTTTTACATTAGGAAGGTTTGTGGCCTGCACTGTGGTGGCAGGACAGGTAGCTTACATCCTTCTAAGTTGGGAACTGCTGATTGAGGGCTCAGTGTCTGTTATTCTAAAAGTGTATTAGTTCTGGTTTAAGCACTTGGGCTTCAGGCCAGTTATTTTACATTAAGAAGGATCGCGGTCTGCACTCTTGTGGGAGGAGAGGCTGGACTCTGCCCTTCTGAGCTGGGAATTTCTGGTTAAAGGCTTATAGTGCCTGCATATTCTAACTGTTTCTTACTGAAATAGGTACACCTTGTTTGCTGTAGCATAGACTAGATCCAGGCCTGCTGAATCTAGCTTTGTTTGTATGCTTGTTGTTTGTTTATTTCCCTGAAATGCTAATTCCACCTAAAACGTGGCCTTTTAGCACTTCTGTGGATCCCTAGTGATATCTGCATTGCTTACTGTACTTATTTCCTTGTTTCACTTGAAAGAAAGTTACTCTTTGTTGTTTTTGCATTTAAGTTACCTGTAACACATTGCATTTAAGTTACCTGGCACTTGCTCACTAAAGCAATTATATAAATCAGCTCTAAAAAATTAAAATCACTACACCCTCACAAACTCCCCTTGAGTACCTTGTTCCCCATTGGCCCTTTTTTCAATTATAAAGGAATTCCCAATACTATTCTAGCATGTCCAAAGGTCAGTTGTCAATCTCCTCTCCGGTCCAGCTGGTGAATTTGGGAATCTTGAGGCAATGTTACAACTGCCTCATGTACACAGACAACCCTCTCCTCCTCCCAACAAATTCCAACACATGTGAGAGATGCAACCATATAGCCAAACTGGAGGCTAAGCTCTCTCAACTCAGTACTGGCGTAACCAGTCAGGAGTAGAAGGAAACCACACTCACTACAATTCCAGTCTCACATAGACCTACCACGACAACAAACCAAACACATAAACACACAAAAACATACTCGTAGGCTCTAAATAAAAATCTGCCTAAGCAGCAGAGACCTCCAAAGCAGACACCCAAGCAACCACTACCCCAAAACAAAACACGTGCAACACATAGCTCACAAAGCCAGTGTGCCGAACAGTCACAGCCCTTAAGGCTAAACAACACACCTGATACACTTGTAATAGGTGACTCTATCGTCAGGCACACTGACGTCCCGCTCACCAGGCTGAACAAGGAGAAGGTCACGGTGAGCTGCCTGTCGGGCGCTAGGATCCGCCACATAACACAAGCACTCAGGTCACTCCAAGGCAAGTACAAATATGACTCAGTCATTGTCCATGCTGATGTGAATGACCTAAGACATACCTCCCTGGACTACATGAAAAGACATAGAGGAGCTCTCTGAGCATGTAGCCCAGGCCGGTATGACCCTGACCTTGAGTAGCATCTTACCCTCACCAAGAATGATGCCACAATATGAAGACAAGATGATCAATTTCAACAATTGGCTTAAATATTGGTGTCATTCAAAGGGGATCCAATGCCTGTCAGCCTGGGATGACATGCTTGACAAGCCACGATGCTTCGCTAGGGACGGCTTGCACCTGTCACCCCTGGGCTTTTGGATATTGGCAAAGGCTCTTGCTACCCCATAGTGCCTTTTTAGGCAAGGCTCAAAGACAAACCCACCTCCATAGGTATCACAAGGGATAAGAAACTAAGAGTAATGCTACTCAATGCCAGAAGTATAAACCTCAAGATGCACCTTTCGAAACTCTCCTTAGCATGGAGAACATCAATATCTGTGCAGTAACAGAAACCTGGTTGAAGGCTCCCGAGAGCACCCCAGCACTACCAGGTTATACCTCATACCATGCTTTTCGGCCCCAAAACTTGGACCGAACCACAAAAGGAGGGGGAGTATCAATATTCGTCAAAGATACCCACACCTCCAGGTTGGTGGCACAGCACGAAGCATCAGAGACTATCCATGTGCAACTAACAGTGGGTAAAACTGCCTTCCAGTTTATAGCCTGCTACAGACCACCCTCCCAAACACAGGAACCCCACTCGGCCTTCCTGAGAATACTGGAAACTATGAAGGTCTCTCCAAACACCATTATATTGGGCGACTTCAACTACCCAAACATAGACTGGGAGCATTACTCTAGCTCCAACACCCTAGCCCAAAGGTTCCTAGAATTTCTAAACTCAAATGCTATGGAACAACTTGTTACCACTCCCACAAGAGGGGAAAACATACTGGACCTGATCATCACCAACATGGTGACACTATGCTCCAGACCAGAAGTGTATCCCTCACTGGTAAGATCAGACCATAAACTAATCTCACTGGATATTCACATCCCGACCCCACCCTCTGCCCAGAAAACCACAGTGAAAAACTTCTCTAAAGCAAATTTCACATGCCTCAAAACTGAGGCGGAATCCTTCAAAGCCCCCGGGCCTGTGGAAAATACGGCCCAGACCACAGAATCCTTTATAAACGCATTCTATGAACACCTTCAGGAATGCATGGATCATGCAATCCCAAATAAAACCAAGACCCAATCCTCCAAAGGCAGACGTCCTGTCTGGTGGACCCCAGCCATAAACAAACTATACAATAGAAGGAGGAAGCTACTACATGATAGAGCAAAATCCCAAAAAGGGAAGGCATCTCTGATCAGTATTAGCAAAAACTATGGGCACTCATAAAATCGTCTAAGGCCAGCTTCGAGAGAAAAATTGCACAGGACACTAAGGATAATCACAAGGCTTTCTTTAGTTATGTTAGGAACCTGGGTGGGAATTCCCAGATATGCTCAGAATTAGTCCAAAATGACAAAAAATACACAGAGCCCACAGACATTGCCAACATCCTAGCTGACAGGTTCAGTGCAAACTTCTCCCCCCCCTCCCCACCAAAAGGGCAAATATCTATCTCAACAGAGTGCTGCCCCCCTGACATCTCAGATGCTCAGGTAAGAGCCGCCCTCTCCAAGGCAAAAAACACAGCATCAATGGGACCAGATGGTGTCCCGGGCTGCGTCCTACATGAACTCCAAGAAGAGCTAAACCCAAACATAAAATATGTTCAATCTTAGACTTACTACAGGATATGTACCCAAAGAGTGGCGTACAGCAACAGTGGTCCCTCTCCACAAAGGTGGTGCCTCAACGGATCCTGGAAACTATCGCCCCATAAGCCTGACTAGCTTGGTCTGCAAAGCTATGGAAAGGATCATCATGGACCTCATAAATAAAGATATTGGGGACCTACAGACACTGGATCCTACCCAGTTTGGCTTTGTTAAGGGCAGATCATGCCTCTTAAACTTGGTCGATTTCTTTGAAACAGTCACCAAGGCCATTGTGAGGGAAGGTGGTCCACACAGCCTACCTGGACCTCATAAAAGCCTTGATACAATACCCCACTCAGGCATTATAGATAAGCTCACCAGCTTAAATATAAACCCCTATGTCACTAGATGGGTTGCAAACTGGCTCAAAGACAGAACCCACATGGTTAGAATTGCTGGAGCCACGTCACACTCCAAACCAGTTACAAGTGGTGTCCCACAAGGCTCAGTCCTGGGACCTCTCTTGTTCGGTATATATTTCTCAGTGGTACAGGTCAACACGGAAGGACTGTGGCTGACCAAGTTCGCAGATGACTGCAAACTGGGTGCCATAATCAACTCTCCAGCCAACACAAGCATCCTCCAAAAGGGCCTCATAGAAACAGACAACTGGTGCCAGAGCCATGGCCTCAAGCTAAGTGCCAAAAAGTGTATCGTCATCCCCTTTCGCAAAAACAAAGTGCCCACAAATTACCACATAGGTGGTAATCCATTAAGTACAAAAGAAGTCATTAGGGACCTGGGGACCCAAGTTGATAGCAATCTCTCATTTGACAACCACTTGGCCAAAGTGGTTAGAAAAACATTTTATATAGCCCACCTAATCATGAAGGGATTCACATCTAGATCAGGGGAGGTCATTGTGCCTCTTTACTCATCCCTCATCAGGCCCATAATTGAGTACAATGCCCCTTTTGGGATGTACCTTACCAGACACCTGCAGCAACTGGAAAGACCCCAAAAGTACCAAACCAAGAGGATCAAAGGGCTCAAACAGATGCCATATGCTGCCCGGTTAAAGAAACTCCAGCTCTACTCAGTGGCATACCGCCTGCTCAGAGGCGATCTGTGCCTGACATATAAAGCCATGTCCAACCCGGAATTAATGGACATGCTGCACCTCAGAAAATCCAAATCCCATCGAGCTACGCTCGAGACTTGAACCTCAGCACTGAAATAAATAGGACATGCTGGAGGGACAGATTCATAACCCAGAGGCTCCCTTCACTCTGGAATAAAATCCCAGTCCAGGTTAGGCAGAGTCCCACATTGACTCTCTTCAAGAGGAATCTTGATGAGTGGATGGGAGATCGTAGGTTTATCCCGGCTATCACTTCTGTGTCACTGTTAGACAGAGGCACAGTGTACTAACCTCAAAAAAAGGCATAGCAAAATTAATTTAAAATGGGTGGCGAAAACCAAGCACACTCTGGCTAGGCTTATAAATGCCCTAGGGCAGATAGCCTAGTATGAACCTATGAACCTATGAACCTATTAGCACTATTAACTTGGAACGTGTTGACAGATTAGTCTTCTTCTTCTTCTTCTTTCGGCTTTATCCCGGTTAGGGGTCGCCACAGCGGATCACCTGTCCGCACATTGAATGGCAGTGGAGTTTTACGGTGTCGAGTTGCCAGCCCGGCGCCCAACCTTCCACAGAAGGCATACTCACACGCACACCTAGGGCCAATTTAGAGTGTCCAATCCACCTGCAGCATGTCTTTGGGATGTGGGAGGAAACCGGAGCACCCGGAGGAAACCCACGTGACCACAGGGAAGACATGCAGACTCCGCACAGAAGGCACCCCAGCCGAGGATCGAACCGGAGAACCTCTTGCTGTGAGGTGGCAATGCTAACCACTGCACCACCGTGGCCGCCCAACGTGTTGACAGATTAGTAATACTACTAATTTTCTGCAGTTAAATGCGTCTATTCCTCTTCATTGTTGTAAGTAGTCATTCTCATTCAACACCTTTCCTCCGATGGTCACTGGCTTTGTGAGTGGTTAAGAGTCTGGCCAGTTATTGTGTGAATGCTCTGACCTAAAGCAAATTTCACATGCCTCAAAACTGAGGCGGAATCCTTCAAAGCCCCCGGGCCTGTGGAAAATACGGCCCAGACCACAGAATCCTTTATAAACGCATTCTATGAACACCTTCAGGAATGCATGGATCATGCAATCCCAAATAAAACCAAGACCCAATCCTCCAAAGGCAGACGTCCTGTCTGGTGGACCCCAGCCATAAACAAACTATACAATAGAAGGAGGAAGCTACTACATGATAGAGCAAAATCCCAAAAAGGGAAGGCATCTCTGATCAGTATTAGCAAAAAACTATGGGCACTCATAAAATCGTCTAAGGCCAGCTTCGAGAGAAAAATTGCACAGGACACTAAGGATAATCACAAGGCTTTCTTTAGTTATGTTAGGAACCTGGGTGGGAATTCCCAGATATGCTCGGAATTAGTCCAAAATGACAAAAAATACACAGAGCCCACAGACATTGCCAACATCCTAGCTGACAGGTTCAGTGCAAACTTCTCCCCTCCCCACCAAAGGGCAAATATCTATCTCAACAGAGTGCTGCCCCCCTGACATCTCAGATGCTCAGGTAAGAGCCGCCCTCTCCAAGGCAAAAAACACAGCATCAATGGGACCAGATGATGTCCCGGGCTGCGTCCTACATGAACTCCAAGAAGAGCTAAACCCAAACATAAAATATGTTCAATCTTAGACTTACTACAGGATATGTACCCAAAGAGTGGCGTACAGCAACAGTGGTCCCTCTCCACAAAGGTGGTGCCTCAACGGATCCTGGAAACTATCGCCCCATAAGCCTGACTAGCTTGGTCTGCAAAGCTATGGAAAGGATCATCATGGACCTCATAAATAAAGATATTGGGGACCTACAGACACTGGATCCTACCCAGTTTGGCTTTGTTAAGGGCAGATCATGCCTCTTAAACTTGGTCGATTTCTTTGAAACAGTCACCAAGGCCATTGACGAGGGGAAGGTGGTCCACACAGCCTACCTGGACCTCGCAAAAGCCTTCGATACAATACCCCACTCAGGCATTATAGATAAGCTCACCAGCTTAAATATAAACCCCTATGTCACTAGATGGGTTGCAAACTGGCTCAAAGACAGAACCCACATGGTTAGAATTGCTGGAGCCACGTCACACTCCAAACCAGTTACAAGTGGTGTCCCACAAGGCTCAGTCCTGGGACCTCTCTTGTTCGGTATATATTTCTCAGTGGTACAGGTCAACACGGAAGGACTGTGGCTGACCAAGTTCGCAGATGACTGCAAACTGGGTGCCATAATCAACTCTCCAGCCAACACAAGCATCCTCCAAAAGGGCCTCATAGAAACAGACAACTGGTGCCAGAGCCATGGCCTCAAGCTAAGTGCCAAAAAGTGTATCGTCATCCCCTTTGGCAAAAACAAAGTGCCCACAAATTACCACATAGGTGGTAATCCATTAAGTACAAAAGAAGTCATTAGGGACCTGGGGACCCAAGTTGATAGCAATCTCTCATTTGGCAACCACTTGGCCAAAGTGGTTAGAAAAACATTTTATATAGCCCACCTAATCATGAAGGGATTCACATCTAGATCAGGGGAGGTCATTGTGCCTCTTTACTCATCCCTCATCAGGCCCATAATTGAGTACAATGCCCCTTTTGGGATGTACCTTACCAGACACCTGCAGCAACTGGAAAGACCCCAAAAGTACCAAACCAAGAGGATCAAAGGGCTCAAACAGATGCTATATGCTGCCCGGTTAAAGAAACTCCAGCTCTACTCAGTGGCATACCGCCTGCTCAGAGGCGATCTGTGCCTGACATATAAAGCCATGTCCAACCCGGAATTAATGGACATGCTGCACCTCAGAAAATCCAAATCCCATCGAGCTACGCGCTCGAGAGACTTGAACCTCAGCACTGAAATAAATAGGACATGCTGGAGGGACAGATTCATAACCCAGAGGCTCCCTTCACTCTGGAATAAAATCCCAGTCCAGGTTAGGCAGAGTCCCACATTGACTCTCTTCAAGAGGAATCTTGATGAGTGGATGGGAGATCGTAGGTTTATCCCGGCTATCACTTCTGTGTCACTGTTAGACAGAGGCACAGTGTACTAACCTCAAAAAAGGGCATAGCAAAATTAATTTAAAATGGGTGGCGAAAACCAAGCACACTCTGGCTAGGCTTATAAATGCCCTAGGGCAGATAGCCTAGTATGAACCTATGAACCTATGAACCTATTAGCACTATTAACTTGGAACGTGTTGACAGATTAGTCTTCTTCTTCTTCTTCTTTCGGCTTTATCCCGGTTAGGGGTCGCCACAGCGGATCACCTGTCCGCACATTGAATGGCAGTGGAGTTTTACGGTGTCGAGTTGCCAGCCCGGCGCCCAACCTTCCACAGAAGGCATACTCACACGCACACCTAGGGCCAATGAGTGTCCAATCCACCTGCAGCATGTCTTTGGGATGTGGGAGGAAACCGGAGCACCCGGAGGAAACCCACGTGACCACAGGGAGGACATGCAGACTCCGCACAGAAGGCACCCCAGCCGAGGATCGAACCGGAGAACCTCTTGCTGTGAGGTGGCAATGCTAACCACTGCACCACCGTGGCCGCCCAACGTGTTGACAGATTAGTAATACTACTAATTTTCTGCAGTTAAATGCGTCTATTCCTCTTCATTGTTGTAAGTAGTCATTCTCATTCAACACCTTTCCTCCGATGGTCACTGGCTTTGTGAGTGGTTGAGAGTCTGGCCAGTTATTGTGTGAATGCTCTGACCATTGGTAGCTTTGATATTGTCATATGTACAGGTTGGGATATATTCTGGCAACTAGAGTTGCCACCTTTTCAAATGGCCAAGATGGGACATTTTTGGAACACACATCAGATTTTACAGGCCGACACATACCCATGGTCAGTACAAAGGATAGAACTTTACTTATTTGCCTAAATAAAAGCTTATTCTTGGAGCGGTTTAGTTGCTTATTCTGTTTCTTGTAACATTTAGGTATTTTAGATGCAGAAATAATTATTTTATGCAACTATTACATAACATATGGGGCATAATTATGTCCTACAATATCAGGACATTTGCCATTTTTAATATTTTTTGTTAGGACACAACTGCCCAAAGAGGGACTGTCCCTCGCAAAGTGGGACAGATGGTAACCCTACTGGGGACACCAGATTGTTTAGGCCAACACATAGCCATGGTCAGTGCATGTTTAGAACATTCATTAGTTTCCTTGCTGTGAGCCTATACCTTTAGCACTTTTGTTGTTTGCCTGTTTCTTGTATGAATTACGTTTATTCTATCCTGATGTGACCGCTTTAGGCAACTGTTACATGCAGTATGGTACATAGTTATTTCCTACAATAACAGGACATTTGGCATTGTATCATTGTTGGTCAGGTCACACCTACACACACATTAATTGTCCCTCACACAGTGGATCAGGGGGTATCCTGTTTATGTCCGTGCCTTCATCACCCTTATACCATGTGCCACTATGCGAATGTGTGTAATATATTCTCCCACTTATTCGTGTCGGGACACATGTGTCACGGGCAGGTGTTTGATCCTGGGTAGTAGGTTCTGCATGACCATCTAGGGCTGGACAGTCTCGTGCACCACTACTGCACATTCCAACTTGTGTCCCGATGTCTACAGGACTGGACATCATGTCTTGATACCCATTCTAATGTTTACACAGGTTACTTATCCCACGAGGGATATCCAAAAATTTAACAAGACCGATAATAACAAGACCGATACCGTCCATTCTTCTGGCATTATGAAAATGTGATGGGGGTTTTACATGCAAGGGATACATAGTTTGCAATCCTGAAACTGCCTAGGGTGACACTACCTACTACATATGCGTAGTGGTCACTATGTGTAGATGTGGCTGCGCCAAACTAGTAGGCCAAGTATGGCTGGATTTGGTGGATGTTCAGGTATGGGGGCGGGTTGTGTGCTGTGGAGGGGATGCTGGGTAGTCCATTATGCATCCAGGTGTGTTGCATTTGATATGGCCAGTTCCATCAGGACCAATCTGTGGGTATATGCAGGTGACATTTCTGTACATTTGTATCGCACATTTTAATATTCATATGTTTGTGGGATTGTGTTCTACAGTATGTCCTGTCTGGTTGTATTGCAGATGTGTATACATGTTTTTGTGTTGCTTTCTGCTTCACCCGCTGCTCCCTCATACACCTCCGGTTCACCTATTCTGCATACGATACAGTCTCGCCTTTGAGGATTATACCATTACCCATCCCCCCACACACATATTCCTGACACTCCATCCATCACTGCTTTGGTTGATGGCCCATGACACGGTCAAGGTAACACATTGCATACCCTACATATGTCAGGTACCTGTATGGTTCTGTGGATACCCTGCCATGTTTGACCTTCCACATGCTATACCTCACGCACATAGGTACACACCCATACTTAACTTTCATGACATGGTTGGTATACCCGGGTAATACCCGTTCAACTGTGACACATCCTGACAAGTTCAGCTTGGACCGCAGATGTGCGGATTTTGGCCGACTTTTCTAACCATTGGTAGGATGCCACCTTTTCCTATGTCCAGGATGGGATATATTCCGGACACATATCCGATTGTATTGGACAACACGTACCCACAGTCAGTGCTACAGATAATACTGTTCCTTTCAGCCTACATGTTGCCTTATTGTTGTAGCAGTTTATATGCTCCTTCTGTTTCGTTTACATGCTTATTCTATTTCCTGTCACATATGGTATGTTAAATACGGACATACCTATTGTATGTGACTATTACATGCGTTGTGGGATATAATTTGGTCATACGGTCGCTAGATATTTACATTTATCATGTTTTTTGTTATGGACACATCTGCCCAGCTGTGTACCCTCCCTCACATTATGGGTCAGCTGGTGACCCTGACCACTGGGCTGGACGTACCTATTGGCAGCGCGCTAACATATGATGCGTTTCACTTCCACTTGGTATAACTATCTACACTGCATTGAACTATGGGCACACGGTTTTCAATGTAATTGCATTTGTGTTTGCTTCTTCATTTTGTGTTTGCAGGAACTGTCTTGCATGCTTTGAATACATTTCAGTATCCATGGACACTGACAGATGTGATTACTATTGCTTGCAAATTGTTATATGCAAGCATTTTAGGTTGCACGTCAACAGCTGACATTTCCACGCCTCCGTGTGGCACTTCAACATGCCCTATGCACTCGCGCTCCTTTCCTATGCACTTGGCTGTGGCGGCAGCATGCCTTCATTAATATGCATTTGGCGCTACTGTGCCATCTTCACACCACACGGTTGGCGCAAGCCTAACGCCAGCCTTGTGCCGAGCTTCATGAATTTATCTTGCTTCAACTGCAAAAACAAAGCTTTATCATGCTCTACAGACTTCCTAAGTGATGGTGTTACATCTGATGAGTTAGAGATTAACTTGGAGATGATAATTCACCATACCTGAGAAATACATGAAAGATGATTTGTTATGAGGTATTTGGGTATGTAGAATGGCGTTTCCTTTGTCAACATCAGGTTTTAGCTCTTCTGAAGATAAGCCATATCCCACATACTTGAGAGATCTCACACAGATTTGGCATGTGCATCAGTTCAGCTTTAAGTATTTTTGGTTTTGTCTAATGGATTTACCAGATACAGGCAAAGGTTCTATTTTGTAGCACCCTAGAGTAGGCTATTATCAGTAATGATGACTACTGCACCTAGACCCTAACAATTATACTTGTTACAGTTCTCTGGAACACTTCTGGAGCCAACAAGATTTGAAATAGTAATCTCTCAAAACTGTATCTACTTGAGATATATGTTACATATACACAGGCTGGAAGCAGCTTCATCCAGCTTAAACTGCCAGAAACCTTGGTTAGCATCTGGTACTGAGAAGAAAAACTGCATTACACATAGTTACTGCTACCACCTTAAGTCATCTGAATTGAACTGTTTCTTTTTTATCCATTCCTTTAGGTCTAAAGGATCTATGCATATATTGTATTTGTTTTGCTTCACAACTGTCAACATGCTAGTCAAATGCATTCAGTCACTCAGTTTAATGCATTCAGTCACTCAGTTTTTTTCAGTATGACTCTCATAGTTTCTCCGCAGATTAAATCTTGTTCAACTGTAGCTTTCAGTACAAGTGTAACTATTTAAATCATGAATTACTGGTATAATCTCTGGAAATATTTATGGGATATTCAACCTAAGCCTTCACAGTCAAGCTGTAACTATGTCCTGCAAAGGAAGCAGCTGCCACAGGTGTAAACTGTTAAGAGGGCCGAGTTAGTAGGTGCTGATTAGGCGCAAATACATCAGTGGCATTCACTTAAGAAGTTGAGATGATTCTGTACTGTCTACCTTGTGCATTGCTGCACACAGAAGCTTTATTTACACAAACAGTTACTTTTCCATCCATTGCCCATAGTCATGAATCCTCCTTTGTGATAAGGATTGTGTCTGCCATGTACTTCACTGTGCATTCTACATCCACTTACTTCAATGGGCTAATGCAAACTACTATTTCTGTCTGTATTACTGGAATTATTCTTATCTTTTTGCTATTGGCATCTCTGAAGAGAGAAACAAACAAGTACACAAAAGAGAGCTAACAAAAAAGTAATTTTAAAGTTAAAAAAAGAAAAAAATATATATGTAATATTTCAAAGGGCACCTTTGTCTATATTGCTTTTGTTTTTTTTATGCAAGCCATAAAACTCACAGAACTTTGCTTTATTTTAACTTTACTGAAGTTTTTGGTTTGTTCCTGTTTGTCTAAGGCATTTAACAGCTTTCATTGTATTTTATAGGGCAGGCTGTTTTAAGGCTAATTCACAATCACTTTGTTTTAAAAGATTTACTACAGTAGCAGCTTTTTATGTTATCTAAAAGCCTTGTTCCACAGATGTTTTAACTAAATAACAAAGAAGTTCTTTCTTTGATGTAACTATGTTGTTAGTATATTACATGCTTTTTCTTTTTGGTGATTTTGTTGCAAAGTGTACTCACAATTTGCATTGTATTTTACTTAATAACCACATTGCATTCCTTTTCTTATTTTTATGTTTTAATAGTTTTTAGAGATGTTGTCTTAGTTTTGATCTGTTTCTCATGCTCATCTCTAATTTTGGAAACTTCTAACATTTCAGTCACACTTTTAAACTGCATATTTGAAAATTCATTCACTTTAACCAGTGTCATATCTGTTTTGCTTAACAGTCTGCCTCTGACCTGATCATTTCTGATTCCAGGTGCAATTAAATTAGGAAAGTTGCCATACTCAGTGTTGTGTTCTGTGCTTTAGTTCAGCCAAGTAAGTATGTGACTCTTGAAGCCCATTATTTCTTGTGAACAATAAATGCCTTACACATGGTGGACCATTCTTTGGCTTAAAAAATTCTTAAAGCTTTATCTTAACTGAGAAACCGTGTCACTTTCATCTTCTTCTTCTTTAAAGCTTTAAGTACAAGCAACCTTAATGCCTTCCTGAACTGCAACATGGAGCAGTGCTTTCTGTATTTAGTCTGTTTTTGCAAATCCATTCTTAGCTCTTGGCGAACTACAGTTCAAAATGACAAATCCACTCCATCTGATTTTTTGAGAGATTTGTAATTAGTATGACGCTTCAGTGATATTACCGATTGTAATGTAATAACCAAATGCAACAAACTGAAGAAATTCAGCTAAAATGTACTGAGATTCAGTGTTGTGTGAAAAGAAAGGAATATTTCTAAGAATATCGTTCAAAACTGCAAAAATTGAAATAAATTTGAAAATATTTAAAAACAGGCATCTGACTGAGTTTCACACTAGCAATAAGAAATTTAAAGTTGGTTTGCTGTTGCCCATGCTCATGATATATTAAAAAGTTTCTCAGTAAATTTGTGTCTTGATGGAAACATCGCAAACAGCTGAAAATACAGAGCAGATCAATCATGCAGTTTCTGGTATCAGTGAAGTTTGATTCTGACACCATGTTATATATGTAGAACAAATAAAGATATGCATTATAAGGATAAATGAATAAGAAGCATTAGACATGAAATGCTTTTGCCAAGAAGTTTTACTACAGAGTAACTCTAGTGGTGGGATCATGTGAGTCTCAATGTAGTGCTGCCTTACCTTTAAGACACATGAACAGTTTTCAAATATTTCTACACATGTATCAACGCCAGCCATGATTTCTCTCTGTCACCCTGTGCTGGTCTTGGTTCTTCCTTAGGACCTGTCATCAATGCACTACAGCTAAATTTGTTGTGTTTCTTCCAGCAAATGTAAATCTCTAACCTAGTAGTGGGTCTGTGTTCTTTTTTTTTTCATATGATACCTGCTGGTCCTGGGAAGCAGTAACCTACTAGTATTAGAAATGTAAAGTATACCAGGCACACAAAATTATACACAGTTAAATCAAATCCTGAGATGTTCACAGAAGAGAGATCCACTGAAAGTAAGCTGCCATAAGCATTGGGGAATGAGTAAAACTATTCCATATGTAATTCAGGCAGCAGCTGGCTTCATTGGCCTAGAGGAACAAAACCCTGACTATGACCCATGTGGCCCAAGTTCATTTCGTGGACCTTGCACCTACTGGAGCTGGGGTGGGGGCTAGAGAGAAGTAATACTGCTCACCTCTCCTCAGAGTGAGGCTGTGAGTGCACAATTCTAGGGTGCACATTCATTGAATGAGCCCCTAGTAACCAGACTCTCCACAAGAAATACTGTCTTTGATGTGGAGAGAGCTGCCTTGATAGGTTACATTACTTGTGGATGTGAATGGTACACACCTGTTGACTCCTACTCCTTACCAAACTTTGAATTTGTTACTGTGCATGTGCAGGGGGGCTTAAGGCCATACAAACGCAAACAATCTTGAACCACTTGTGTTACTCGCCTGAATGATGTAAACTCTCTGCTGACCCAAAACAGGGACAGATGGTTGGCTGGCACTTGGCAAAAAGAGCAGAAACAAGTAATTCAGACTTTGTATTCAGTTCCCAGAAGTTCTGTGGCACATTACAGTAACCTTTAGAGCAGAGCAATTCCTGCAGTTGTCATATTAAACTAAAAGCCAGTCAGTCAGATTGATGTTAACTATTCCTTGAATGACAGAAGCTTTGCTGATGTCATGTGTTCATGATGTCATGGGTGAATCCACTGTTTGCACCTGCTATTCCACTGCCAAATTTGCCTGCTCTCCAGGGAATGTGTAGACACATTTTTCACATTCTTTAAGTTGTATTTTACACTTTCTTTCAAGTAAAAATCTTTTTTAATTTTATTATTACTTTTTAATATTTTCTTGATTACTGTCACTTAAAAACACATCCTGTGATGGATATCCAGTTACTTTTTGCTGTTAAAGGCCTGCCATTAGTTATCAGATTTTGAGTATGCATATTTTAAAGTACTCTACCATCTTTGGAGCTGGCATACCTTTTTCAGAAAGGTAAACTTACGTCAGTCATTTTGACTATGTATGTCTTATAAGTTGCATACCGCTTTCTCAGAGGTGATCTCTGTCTAACGTACAGAGCCATGTCCAACCCAGAATTGTTGAACATGCTCCATCTTAGCAAAACCAAATCTACTCGAGCTACATGCTCTAGGGATATAAACCTCAACACAACAATGAATAGAACATGCTGGAGGGATAGATTCCCTTCACAGAGACTTCCCTTACTATGGAACAGGGTCCCAATCTACATAAGACAGAGCCCCTCACTATCATTCTTCAAGAGGAACCTTGATGAGTGGATGGGTAACAGAAAGTTCACACCGGGGATCACACCAACAGCACTACTAGATAAGGGCCAAGGGTACTAGCTGCTAGTACAAGGGTCTAGGGAACTACTAAAGGGGTAGCAGATAGCCCAGTACCAACCTATGAACCTAAGTCATACAGTATCTATTACAGTGTGTGTTATTAGGAAATATCATATCACACAGAGCTGTTCTGAAGCTTTTTGTCCTATACTGAAATAGAGAAACAGAGTAATAGCAGCCTGATTATCTTTTCTTCATATAGTTACTTTATTTATATTTACACATTGATTTGCATTAAGAAGGATTTTTTTTTATTTTTGTGTATTTACTTAGCATTATTGTATTAGGCTTTAATTTAATATTCCACAGAGTGGTGCCAGTGATTAAATCTGCATCTGCTAAAGTTTTCATTTATACAAAATATGGATTACATAGAAAAGGAATGCGTGTATTTGTTGAGTGCTGATTAATCCAGTGACATCAGTGCAATGACATCATACCTGAAAACCACTTACAGAGAATATGTGCTGTTACACTTTTCTCCACTGTTGTATGACTGTGGAGTTGCTATATATAAGTTAACAGGGATGTGGGGTGACTCCCCTCACATGGGGGTGTAGGGGGACCTCCCTCCCTGCAAAAAAAAAAAAAAAAAAAAAAAAACGCTTTATAGCATGTTTACTGAAGGTGGCATTTAGAAATTTGTTTTTGTTGATTTATACATCAAAGAATATTCCTTCAAGTAATCATGAATCGCATAGTACATACAGCAAGATAGTTGCTTCTGTTTTGTTGAAAATGTTCTTGTGCACACTGATGTGGTTCCATATGCAGTTACTCTTATTTTCACTGGGCTTTCCTTCGGCATTAATTACTTATTTTAGTTTCTATGTGACTATCGGGGGGGGTTGCTGTTTTCTAAGCCTATTTTTCTAATGTTAGTGATTAAATCATTAAAAAATGCTTAGACTTTTTGCTCATAACTTTGGTGATTATCAGTGGCTGAAACTTGTACAATATTGACTTTATGGACTGCTACCATGGGGCTTCCATTTCTGTAATATGTTTTTGTTCTGAATGACAGTTTTGCAGTCACTGTATGCTGATTTTATAGCTGTTGCATCTAACCACCTTTCTGGATTGAATCATGCAATGGAACAACATCTGCATTTGTGCTGTGGTTATATACTTTAATATTTTGAGCCCAGATTTACATGTAAAGTGCAACTGTCAGGAAAATATTCATCAAATTAAACTCAGCCTCTTAACAAATAATGGCAATATGAAACCAGACATACACTAACACTAAACCTAAGAACCAACATCATGAGATATGCATCATTACAGCATCAGTTTCCCACTGGGTGATTTCACAGTTTCTTTGCAGAAGTAGCATCTTTTGACTAAATACAATGACAGAGCAGTGCTCCAAGAGACAGAGACTCATATTAAGAATTTTAATAAAGTGGATAAACAAGTGACATTTTGATAAGTTGATGAAATTCCCATATAAATTAATGCATAAATAAGTAATTGAACTCTTAATTCACTGACTATGGCATAAGCAGGCACTGAATTAATATACGTATGTAGTCCTATTACGAAAATGGTCATGCATTTCTGTTTGACAAGTGTTCATAGAGATAAGCCTGTAGTGGGAGGATTATTTCCTTTACTACAGAAAGCAAAACATACTGTGGACCTGTTTCTCTATTCACACATTGTGGAAGTGGTTAGAATGGGCCCCTGAGCAGTGTCACTCCTTGGAGGGTGTCTCTTTGTTGTAGCTAGGCAGTCCCGGAGTTACTTTAAATGAATACATATTGATTAGCAGTGGAATAGTGCACTGGATGGATGGAATAGTGCACTGGATGGCTGGAGAGGGTATTTCTGAATGTTTATGTGGTAGACCAGGAGACTGGGAAGAATTGGATATCATACCAATTATTATTGTTAAAGGCCTTTGGAGATTCAAAACTGCACCATGTAGAATGTAAGTTTTTAAAATTTAATATGTCAAAACCAAAGATTGTTTTATTTGTTTTATGAGGATGACATATATTAGGAGTAGAATCTTTAATACTTAGGGAGTGGTTTGTGCACCTCCAAGTGTCATTGTCAACTTGTCTTTATAGGGCGTGACTGCAAAGCTGTGACAAGAAAATAAGGAGCTTTATTATATTAAAGCCAAGTACGTTAGGTCAGTAGGGGTCAGATGGGTGGTTTGTTCTGTGTGTTTCTTTAATATGGGTGGGATCGGATAGTGTGCATTAAGACAAGAATAATGGCTTCCATCTCATATATACATTGTGTGCATCTTGCTGTCAATCTTAAAAATACCTTCAATGATTGCTTAGGTAACTGTCAGTTTTGTTTTGGAGCATCATTGATCTTTACCTTCCGATCCATGTTACTTATGGAATCAATGACTGGGACTGGATATAAAATGAATTAGGAAGTACAGCTGGGCACAGAATTAAATTTGCAGGCCTGAGCACAAAAACATAATGCATAGAAAACAAGTCATGTGTAACAGGAGTGCAAACCAACACACAGATTTTCTTATGTGGTACAGAAATACAGAGTGCAATGCAAAAGTACAATTTCCTTTGTGGATAAAAGTAATGGATAGCAGTCGAAACTTAAGAAATGCCTGTATTTTGAATAACACTAGAAATAAAGTTTGTAAGTTACAAAGCATGTCATTCAACCAGAATACAGAATTATGAAGTGTACGTATTAACTATATTATTTTAGTTAGGATCTAAAGAACCCAAGCTGTCACCAGCCCACAAAGGAGTCTGCATTTTCTTAATTCCCATTAACATGTCACTTATACTTTTCTACAGGTAACAAAACTATATTTTTTGGTCTCCCCTGTAAAAAAGTATTTTTGTTGAAATTCAGGTAAATATAAACTTAATAATAATAATAATATGTAACAGTCTTACAAATTATTCTACCAACTTACAAATGTTATTTTTCCTGTGTCTTTACCCCATATTTTCATTATACCCATCTTGTGTCTTTTGGCTTTTAGGGGTCGCCACAGAGGAACTCCGGTCCGCAAATGATTGGTAGTTGAGTTTTACGTGCCGAATTACCAGCCCTGATGCACAACCTTCAACGAAGGTACGCCCATTCATGCATGTCTCCACGCAGAAGACGCTTTAGCTGAGAATCGAACCGGACAGCGTCTTACTGTGAGGTGACAATGCTACCGCAGCACCACCACCGTGGGTTTTTCATTATACCCATCTAATGACCTTAAATTCTTTCAGAAAGGTACAATCATAAAGTGATGACATTATCTTTTATTCAGAATTGTGCTTTATGAAGTGAGTGCTCTCACAGATAGCACGCTGAATTCTGGGGATGAACAATAACAACTGAGGAGGCTGCAGGCAAATTCTTGTCAGATTAGCTGTATCCTTATTGCTGTTATGGACTGGAATTATAAATACGTCATCTTAAGGCCCCTTCTCTTAAAATGGCATTGTCATTGTATGTTTCATTGTAACAAGTGACTTTGTATACATTCTGTGAAATCAAGATTCAGCAGGAGCTTTTTTATGACAACGTAGCTGTTCATGAAATGTGTTCTTATGGATGACATGCTAAAATGTGGATATTAGCTACTGCAAAATGCCTAACTTATAGCTGTCAGTTGATATTTCCTCAAAAATATAGTGGCCTGATAATTCAGCAGATCAGTAAGCACATACCTGAGGATATATTCATCTTCCAAGGAATGAAAGCATATTTCTGGTTCAAGAGAAATGGTAGCTTTTTATCTTCAACATCATCCTGTCTTCTGTAGACTGTAAGAAGTGGTTTCATAACTTTTCATTATTTTAGTAACTCAACCAATGTCTGTTTCATGGTCTGATTAATTGTGTAGGGGGACAACAAAGAAATGCTCCCCCTTCCTTCTAAGAACCAAATCCTATTGCATAGAATGCTGAGATTTACTCCAGTACTATCATAAGTGATTAATCGTGTAGGTGAGCCCCTACTTTCTGTAAAATTCTGTATCCGGATGCAAGCTGCATACCTGCTAGGTCATTGCAGTCTACCAGCTTCTGTCAGTGTTGAATATTTCTTTCATCTTAGTCCTATCAGAATATCACTCTGTGATGAAGACTGGATATGATGCACATCAGTTAACATTTCTGAACCTTGAACTGAATCTGCTACCAGTGAAATGTAGATTTAGGGTGGCTTTTGTATAACCATTGCTAATGCCTCCCCCACGAGGAAGCTAAATTATAGGATGGATACATACTCAAGTCAACAGAAAAATGTTTGTACTGTTGAGTATAGAAGGACAAAAAGAAAATAAAATGTATGCAGAAAAAAACAGGCACAAAAGCAGAACAAGTATTCGGCAAAGCAAATGGGCTATAATCATAATATTAAACAGAAGAAAACTGTAGGATAAAACTGAACAGAAATTTCTGTGCCTTTGGTGGTTTAGCTTAATAGCTGAGACATTTACCTTAGAGACACAAGGTATAGGGTTTGATTCTCACCGTTCATCAATGACTGCTTATTAGCTAAGTGTGTAATAGTCTACTGACTGATTGCCTATATTTACTTATGAACCTAGGATCTTAGCAGACAGGGGAAAAAAAACTGGTATCATACAACTGATGCAATTCTTACCTGAATACAATAGCTGTCATAAGAATTGTGCACTAAACTCTACTTTATATTTATCTTGGGGCCAGACATTTTAGCTGAGTTCCCAGGAGTTGGGACTCTGAGTACATCCTTTTCAGTGTTGATGCTAGTGTTACTACCTAGCTCTGTCTTTGCAGAACAATATTAATTTTGGCATTTGTGTCATGTTGTGCCCTGTAGAAAAAGGTCAATCACACAGATGTCTTGACATTATAGACAAAAGCTCTTTTTTAATTTACCTCTAAATGCCGCCAAAAGCTAATGTTTAAATCACATTAATATTATATAAGGAATATAGACAATTCCAGTTATACAGCAGTGAGTATTTTGGTAATAAAGTAAAAACAAGTATGTGGCTATTGGCTAAGAGTTTGACTTGCTCAAAGTCGCATGTTTTGGCAAGAAATATCTCATTGTGAGAATCCAACAAGGTGACAAAACTAGTTGTTGGTGGTCTTTTCCTCACCTGTGAGCTGCCTAAAGTGTTCAATGTGAAATCACAATTTTAAATTAATTTATTTCTGATGAGCTGTTCTTCTTGTGAGTAAACCTAGACCAAGGGATTTTTACTGCTCATACCTATATGTAGGGCTGTATGATCGGATTCACTTCATACTCTTGAAATACTGAAATATCGAATTTTCAGTATCTTGAGACCATGAAGAGGAAAATCCATATTACCGAGACCACAAAACCGCGAAACGCAAAATCTTGAACACACACAGCACACACTACACAACACATACCAATACAAATACACATACCTTCCGACACTTTCAAAAAAGAAATACAACACACACACGCATACATACATCCAAACACACACCTACCCTAACTATATGCAGGAGGGCAAGCCCCCCCCCCTTCCACCACCCACACTCCCTCTACTTATATATAACTCTGAGGTTGCACTAAACACCAACACACACAAAACCCACCAACATACATTCCACACCCCCTTGCACAAACACACATCACACAGATACAAACATCACCACTCTCAACACTGGCACACTGTCATCTACATACCCTAACTCACACCTAACACTCCCCGACACACTCACAAACCCTCCCCAAAACCCTTAAAAAAGAACACACTCACCTAACGCGCCATCAGTACCGTGGGTTTGACATTTCCAGGTTGGATATTCTGCAGTTTCATGCACCTGCAGATTCGACACTTTGGTCTCAAGATACTGAAATTCAACATTTCAGTATTTCGAGATTCCAAAGTGAATCCATGTGATCATATTTAAAAGCAACCAGTACATTAAAAAAAACAGTTTTGTTTGCCACTGTGATGACTGGATCTGAAAATATTTTTGCCACACATATCTGATTACCTGGTGACAAAGACTGAAAGTACTTTGTGGATTACTGTGACAATAACTTGGAACAATTAAATTTATTGATGGGCATTGCTGGATATAAGGCTGCTCTAGCCTGGGTTAAACAATGACTAAAGCAAATTAATCAGTCCAAAGTGGCCTGTGTTTAATATGATGAATTCCATATATAAGTGATTCTGAGGATGTAGATTAATGCCCCAAAGTGCAGTATGATTGTTTTCCTTACAACAACATTATAGTGACATCTGCTTCTGCCCAGTACTACTAAGGGAAGGCAATCTTTTCAGAGCAGAATGCCAACAAGCATGACTTCTAGACTTGCAAGATGTGCTGGAAGGGATGGAGTGACACTTGTGATATCTGGACACGCAAATAAATTTTAAATGCTTTGGCTATATTTGTCTTAATTATAGTCAGTAAATCTATTCAGAATTACCAAAAATCCTGTCAAAAAATAAAGGAAAAAAGCGTAAGGCTGTGATCTCACTGAGCAAGTTCCCTAGTATAGCGCTGAGAAAAAATTTGCTCAAGTGCTGTTGTACAGCACTGGTGTCCGAAATTGTGTACTCCTGCTCCAGTAATGGTGTACAGCACTGGCGTCAGGAATTGTGTACTCCTGCTCCAGTAATGGTGTACAGCACTGGCATCAGGAATTGTGTACTCCTGCTCCAGTAATGTTGTACAGCACTGGCGTCAGGAATTGTGTACTCCTGCTCCAGTAATGTTGTACAGCACTGGCGTCAAGAATTGTGTACTCCTTCTCCAGTAATGTTGTACAGCACTGGCATCAGGAATTGTGTACTCCTGCTGCAGTAATGTTGTACAGCACTGGCATCAGGAATTGTGTACTCCTGCTCCAGTAATGGTGTACAGCACTGGCATCAGGAATTGTGTACTCCTGCTCCAGTAATGGTGTACAGCACTGGCATCAGGAATTGTGTACTCCTGCTCCAGTAATGTTGTACAGCACTGGCATCAGGAATTGTGTACTCCTGCTCCAGTAATGTTGTACAGCACTGGCGTCAGGAATTGTGTACTCCTGCTCCAGCAATGTTGTACAGCACTGGCATCAGGAATTGTGTACTCCTGCTCCAGTAATGTTGTACAGCACTGGCGTCAGGAATTGTGTACTCCTGCTCCAGTAATGTTGTACAGCACTGGCATCAGGAATTGTGTACTCCTGCTCCAGTAATGTTGTACAGCACTGGCGTCAGGAATTGTGTACTCCTGCTCCAGTAATGGCGTACAACACTGGCATCAGGAATTGTGTACTCCTGCTCCAGTAATGTTCTACAGCACTGGCGTCAGGAATTGTGTACTCCTGCTCCAGTAATGTTGTACAGCACTGGCGTCAGGAATTGTGTACTCCTGCTCAAGTGCTATTGTACTCCTGCTCAAGTGCTGTTGTACAACATTGGCATCAACATTTGTGAACTCCTGCTCAAGGGCTGTTCTACAACACATCTCAGGAATTGTGTACTCCTGCTTAAGTGCTGTTCTATAGTATTGACTGTGACTGTTGTTACTGGGCTGGATCAGAGTAACATTGTTAAGCTGTGGATGTTACACAGTAAGCATAATAAGACCCAGCATGTCACCAGAAGACCTACTCTTTGTAATTACATTTTTTGCAACTAATGATGACAAATGTTTGCATATAGAAGTTGGGTTGTGCATAGAAACTTAGTTGTACAAGAATATACTGGTCTTTATACTACTAACTTGCAGGACTTTGTATCGTGATTATGTTTTTTCGTACATTTTGTCTGTGGTCCACTTCATGGCTGAAAATGGTCTTTAGACCAGTCAATTTGCTCATTTAACAAATGTTTGAAATAAATAAACCAATCAGTAAATAAATAAATAATTGCTACTTGTCTAATAAATCCTCTCACTTAAAATTCCCTATTCTAATCCATCACAATCCACAGTATCCCTACTTAAATATTTAAATGTTTCCCTTTTCTCTGCATCTGTTGCTCCTCTGATATTAAAACTGCTCTGACATGGCCAACCAATCTGTAACATTTACTTAAACACATAGCCAGTTGCATCGACCCTGAGACTCTGCAGAATCTCTTGTGTGCCCTTGTCTGTACTGAACATTTTCAGTTCATAAAGGTGTGTCAGTCTGCAATAAACTTTTCCATCCATCAGTGATCCTCCTGTTCACTAAACAGGTAATATTCTACCTTTGTAAATTAAGTGAATTGTTTGTGTTGCTCTTTATGAGCTTCATACCATCTACAAAAAAGAAGTGAACTGTTAAATTTAGCTGACTTGAGAGACTGTCTAACTCTAGTCTACAACGGCAAAGCCAGCATTATCTACACTCTGAGTCATATCCCCTGGAGCTTGTGCAAACTGCCATTATGGCAGACTCTCTTCCCTTCCTTGGAGAGATTTGTGATGTCCCCACTCTGGGCCAGTAATCAAGGCACCTGAATCTTCACAACTGACACTGGAGAGGGATGTTCACTTGGAACAAAAATGGATACACCCAGTATTTCCAGATGCAACTCTCTGCATCAAGCACAATTTCCCTTAAGAGCACACAGGGAACACACTCAGTCTAGAGTCTGGATTTCTCTGTCTGTCTCCCTCCAGATCCCCAATAAGACACTGGCACAGCTATAGAGTTGAGACGTCAACCATGTGTCCAAGCCAAGTTCTCCAGCACCCTCTCTGTGAAACCAATTATTCATGTCCCTGCTCCAAACAACTCACACACACACACACACACACACACACACACACACACACACACACACACACACACACACACACACACACACACACACACACACACACACACACACACACACACACACACACACACACACACACACACACACACACACACACACACACACACTCATACACACACCTGGGAAAGGCTGGCATAAATTTACTGCCCAGTCCATAAGGTAGTTACACCACTACCAGACACTCTAAAGCCAGCTACTCTAAGGCTCTTGCAATGGTATCCAAGTATACTGAGTGAAATTAATATTAATACAAATGTTAGTTTGATCAACAGTAAGGCTTTCAGGAGTGGCCAGAGCTGTCACCAAATATATAAGTACTCTCAGAAATTAAAATATTCTCTAAAAGACCAGCCACAATGAGAAGTTTAAATATATTTAATAATAAATAAGAAAAGAACATGACAAAAAAACTAAATATCTATTTACAGTAAACACCAGAGTTTCACTCACAGGAAATATTAAAATAACACAGATGAATAGATTCACACAGATACAGAAAAACTGTACTTAACTAATCTCACTATATTTTCTTGATTGATCTAAAGAATTACTATTCCCTAGTACGCTTACAGTAGGTGGGGGGGTGCTTCTCTGTTAGGTTCCAAAAACAGACTGTGATAAGACTTCAATCTTAGTCCTAGATTACAGAATGACATCACATATATCTGGTCATCTGACTTCTGGTTCACATGCTACCCCCTTGGCTAGAAGCTGTCGGGATTTAGCACATATGCGTTAATAATACACACAGAGAGCCTTGCTAAGATCTGCTGCAGCTCCTGGAAGTCATAAGACAATTTCAAACCTCCAACCTTCCAGAGTAGAAATTAGTTCACCCCAAACACAATGCAGAAAGCTTCCTAGTATAAACTTTTTGTCTCTGGCTGCATCGAGAGCTGTAAGATACAATCTTTATGGCCTAGGCTCAGTAATTTAATTTCAGAATATGTTTAAAGTCAGGGTTATTGAGATGAACCTCTTCTCTTCCAGTATCCTCTGTTAATACATATACATTTAATTAGTTATAATACAGTTAGGACCCACTGTCAGTACATTTTTAACATAAGCAACTTTACAAATACATTTTCAACACAAGCATCTGTATAAATCAGTGTGATATACAAATGACATTATATTCTTTACAAAATTACAGCTAGCTATGCAGGCATATGTTACCCATCCACTGCCCTACTTCTTCTGACATTGCTGGCAATACCTCACATTGTGATAGGATTGATCATGCTTTTTGAAAGCATTCACTCCATTCCTCTATTACAAGGATGTTTACCATTTGCAGAATTAGAAGCTGCAGCCATCTCTTGCCATGATCTAAACTAAGTTATACTACCATCTCTGCTTAAGCCAAATATCTTCTTCAGGCAGGCACTTTAGGTTTACTTTGCTCACCCACACCCCTAAATGCACACTTCGATCTTTCTCACGTAGTCTTAGTTAGATCCTATTGATTGACTCTTACCACTCCATCATCCCAGATGATTTTTCAGTGTCCCCCCTATAATATCAAATTGGTCTTGGTATATCTTTAATGTAGGTCCACTTGCCATACCTGGGAATTGCTTGGGTGTAGCCCCAAGAGTACCTTTTGAACTGATTCATGGAAATTTCAGGGTTTATGGTGAAATCTCAGTGACAACTTGGAGTCTAGTGAATCATTGTTTCACTGGCTTTCTGTTGTTAGGATTACATTTCTAGACGTTACAATTACTGGATGCTTTAGAAAACACAAACGTATTGTTTATATTTCTTAATCAGCATGTATGTTATGCATATTTTTTTGCATATTTGTTGAAGAAAGTTACAATATCTCAGTGACCATACCATGTATAGCCTTACCATCTGTTCCTGATTTGTTTCAATGGATTTTAGCATCAAAATGAGACCCCCATCACTAATACACCACACTTGTTTACTTAGATGTTTAAAACTATAAAAAGTATCAGATTTCTCATAATGTTGAAAAGTTTAATAAAAGGCATATATATATATATATATATATATATATATATATATATATATATATATATATATATATATATATATATATATATATATATGAGACAGTTTGTGTGGACTGATGTGAGCTTCTAAAGGAATCATGATCTGTTGTTCCCATGCTCCTTTACAGAAATATGCACATAATAAGGGAAAATATCATTATTTTCATTATGTCAGAAAGTGTTGTATATCAGCAAGTGTGGTAAATAAGCATCAGGTTTTGGTTCCAGTTTTCTCTAGTAATGCCATTTTTAACATTATACCTTACCTTCACATTCCATTACTCCTTTTTAGAGATAATAGTAAAAATATGACAAGCATGTTCATTTTTAGAGCTTGACAAATAAACTTGTTTCTGTCCATGTGTACTACTAATAGTCTTCTCACCAAATTTTAAACACAGATGGCAGCTTCATAACAAAACCTCACTCACTATCTTGCCACTCACAGAAATATGAAATAATATCATAATTTTCATAACTTAAATAGTAAGGAAAATGCTATATCTGTTCATGTGTGCTAGCTACAGTTCGTGTCCTGTCATCATAAGTATTACCAGTGATGCCTCAACTATTATGTTTCCTTGTTCTTATACAGAAATAGCCACTACAAATAAGAAAATTATACACATTTCCAAAACTACACATCAGTATGGCACATTAATAGTTGTCTTCAAATGGTAACATCATTTTGGTCATGGTACTCACCAAAGCACTCAGCACAAAGGTTGATCTAGCCTATTGGATGCCCACAGGATGGTTCAACATGTTTGCTTTTCAGGGAATAGTTCTTGCATCTGGTTTCCTCCATTTCACTGGTAAGAGGGAGCTGCATTCAAACAAAAGTTGAGCATCCCATTGAATGATTCATAAAATTACAATTTCTCCCGTGTCAAAAGATGTAAAGAGAACCAACAATGTAGCTCTAAAATCTGTCACCAACACATCTGAAGCTGAAGGATGAATGAAATAAACTGCAAGCCATGACGTCTGTATGAGGGCTTTAAGAAGAGTTTCTCAGGCTGAAATGCTTAGTGCAGTCACACAGTTCTGAACCACTGATGAGCAGCAATAATGTCCTAACTTAATTATGGATAACAGTCTAGCTACTAAGCATAGAAAAGGCAACAATGTAACAATCACTGTACAAAGTATAGTTCTTAGTTGCTACAAACAATAACAAAATGACTCTCCATAAACAGTGTCTCATAAGCTACGTTGGCAGTATAACCATCAGATCAAACAAAATGGCAGTTTTCCAAGAAACTAGTTTAGGAAATGATGAAAGTGAAGACTGCAGGTTATGCAAAGATGCTTCGAACAGTTAGTATTTAAACAAGTCCAGCAAAAGTAACAAAAATTGTAACAGAAAAATGCCAGGTAATACACAGAATTAACAGCAGACACACAGAGCCAGAGGAATAGCCATACCGATTTCCAAAGCATGTCTTATGTAAATTTCTAACAAGTGTTGCAAATAATAATATAAATACCACTAGTAGTACAGCTATCAAGGCATCTTCTGGCAGCCATTTGCAGGGGGGTTCAGACTTTTCTAAAATTGCCAAAGCATAGCAAAATAAAAAAAAACACCAGTTTGACAGAATTTATTTAGCTGCATACATCTGAGCAAATGGTCCAACAAGGAAAAAACATAAAACCCTCAAAAAAGATATAAAATGCAAAGTACACTCAGAGTTGGTTGCTTCCCCAAATCTATACTCCTATATTTTATTTTAGATACAAACACAAGGAACCTTAATAACTAGTGCAAGATAGGTCAAAAAGGATATGTCTGATACATAGAATGATGCTTATAATGAAGCAAGATAATGAGATGTTTTTTTAAATCTGAGAAATGTAAAAAAAACATATATACATCAACATTTAAAATGAGTCAGACTTTAAAATATCTGAGGTGCTCATCAAATTGTGCACTTATGACCAAAGAACTCATTTAACCCCCATGTAAATTGTACTGAGGACTCGACTGCCATTGCTTTCCACAAGAGTATAGCCATCAGGAAGGCAGAGTTTCTGTATGGCCTGTGTACTTATTTTTACATGAGACTTCCCTGTACTCACTCATACCTTTCAACTGTCCAGATGTTTGAGAATGTCCAGACTTTGGCGTCATATTTTGGGTCTGTTACTGAAATCTGTAAATACTGACATACATTTGAGTTTCAGAATTCATATCTTTCAGAAGATGTATGCTAACACAAATCCTGTTACTCCAATACATTTCTAAATTTATAAGAGCAATAATTAAAGTATATTACCATTTTTGGGCTTTTGTTCCCTCATTATTTTTAACTTCATTAAGATTTATTGCATTAAGAGTTTGAGAGGTATGCCTGTACTACTGAAATGAGTGTGCTCATCTTTGTTTTAAAAGTCTAATTTCTATAGTACTGACAAAGATGTATACCTAAAACTAAGGCAGCAATATGGCATCTGTAAGCTGACACGATTTGCTAAGCCTGTAGAGAGCATTTGTTAGCATGGGATGTACAGAGATGGATTTATTAAAGGGTGTTTGCAAAAAGTTATGAAAATATTTGATTTTCCAAGTTAACATTAAAAATGCAAAATGGAGTGTGATACTGTCTTGTTGGAGGTGATGTATGCAAATTGGGATGTTAGTAAAAAATTATATTAAAACATGATGAGAAATGAAAAGAAAGTCTGAGATAAAATGCTTTCTTGGTTAAAGCGTTTATGAACCAAAAAAAACACACACACTTCACTGAGCCAACTTCACTGGCGTTCTGGTACCTCAGCTGAATGGCTTCAAAGGAGTAACTATCATTACACAGGTAAATATTTAAATAATAACCATGCAAAATGCTAAATTGATTAATTACAAAAATTATAAGACCTTAAAGCCTTAAAGTACCAGTGACTTTTGATCCATAAATACATCCAAAAGCAGGAATAAATACAAAATATTTTCAACTCGTGTTCAAATTAATAGGTTCTCTGGTTCTATTGGCTGGGGTGCCTTCTGTGCAGGGTCTACATGTCCTCCCTGTGGTCACGTGGGTTTCCTCCGGGTGCTCTGGTTTCCTCCCACATCCCAAAGACATGCTGCAGGTGGATTGGACACTCTAAATTGGCCCTAGGTGTGAGTGTGTGCATGTGTGTGCCTTCTGTGGAAGGTTGGGCACCAGGCTGGCAACTCAACACTGTAAAACTCCACTGCCAATCATGAGCAGACAAGGTGATCCACTGTGGTGACCCCTAACCAGGAAAAGCCAAAAGAAGAAGAAGAAGTCCTCTCAGTTTTAATGTCCTAAAATTTAATGTATACCTACTTTCTAATGCCAACAATTTATATATAAAATTTCCTCCACCTTCTAAGTGTGGTTTAGCCGAAACAGAAAAGAAAAGACTTTTATACTTTCCCCAGGCACCCTATGAAAGCGGCCAGCAATTGGGCTATGCAGACATTTATTCTTAATATCTCCAAGATGTTCTAATATACGGACGTTTACCATTCTTTTAGCTTGTCCTACATACCACTTAGTGGGAACACAACCACATCCCACTAAATAAACTACCCCAGAAGAATGGCAGTTAAATCTATCAACCACAAGGTACTTCCTACCATTAATCTTGGTATCAGAAACATTCTTGGCCCTTTTACATACCTTGCATTTCCCACAAGCAAACATGCCCACCATCTTCACCCCTGCCACTACACATTTAGATTTCAAAATTTCCTTTAAATTGCTAAATCTCCCATAAGGAAATGTCACTTTATTGGGGAACAGCTCCCCTACTGCTTCATCATAACATACAAGCGGCCACAAATTGTTTAGTATATGCTTCATCACACATGAAAAAGAGGAAAATTTGGTGATGAAAAATATCCTACCATCCAGCTCTTTCACTACATGTCCTCTTGAATTCCTACTTTTATCCATATGGATCATGTTAAATGATGCATCTTACCACCTTTTACTCTATTTTTTGCTTTTGCTATCATCACCTCAGAATAACCCATTTCTGTTACTTCCATAAATTCCTTTTCTAACAAATGCCTTTCTGAAGTATGATCATAACCATGTTTAAACTCCCCAAAAGATAGGGAGTCTAACAATTGGCATGTAAAACAATAACTGCTGTTAGTGTTTTATAGGGTCTAAACTGCACTGTGCAGATACCATCTATATACAGTTCAATATCCAATAATTGAATAGTATACCTGTTAACATGAAAGGTAAATTATAAACTAAACTGATTACTATTCAGCTGCTGAATAAACCCTTCATAATCTTTCATATTTGCCTCACAAATAAAAATAAGATCATCGACAAGCATTTAGTAAGCATTTATGACTCTTGCCTATATTTTTAGTAACTGCATTAATTTCATAAAAACTGTGACCGACATGTTAACAAGCAGGGCCATCTTATACAAAATGTTAAAACACACAATACCTGTCATCTGGCATTGATGATTTTGTGGATTAATACTGTTTGGAACACTGTTTCGATCACTAGTTGTTACAGGCAATTTAATATTCACAATTACACTGAGGCATTGCTTAGTAAAGAACACTTCACCCTTTTAAGTAAAGGGATGAAATTTGTGCCCGCAAGGAAATTTAATGTTGAAGAGGCTATTATAGATGTAAAAAAGTATATTCGGAAGCTAAATTTAGCAGTATTATTTAGTAACAGTAATGGAAATAACGAAGACACAAGTGAATTTAAGAAAAAGAGTGTTTATACCCCAGTGTTAAATAATACAATGGCCTTGTTTGAGAATATAGTGGTGGAGGACCTTTATTCTCTAAAGGAAAAAGCAAATAGAGACAAGACTATTTACAACACAAACAAAAAGGAAGCTGATCTCTTGAAGGATTTGCAGAAAAACAAATTGATTAGGATTATGAAGCCGGACAAAGGGGGTGGGGTTGTATTATACAAACAAGACGACTACATTAACAAGATTAATGATATACTTTTGACCTCAGGTAACTATCTAAAATCTTCTAAGAATGAAGTTAACATTGGTTATAATAAAATTAACCTATATTTGGAAGATTTATTGATAGAAGAGAGAATTAGTACTGACTTATATAACTACTTGAAGGTTGACAAACCTATTATAAGTACGATAGTCGGTATTCCCAAACTTCACAAAAATTTGTTAGACCCCCCTTTACGGCCTATAATTTCTGGGAGTAAGTCCAAAACCTTTAATTTTGGAAAAGTGGTGGATGTCTGGCTTAAACCCATATACAAATCTATTGAACACATTATTATTGATTCATGGGATTTTTTAGGTAGACTGAAAAATGACATGGTATCTCCTGGATGTATGTTAGTTACCATTGACGTGGTAGATTTATTCTCGAGCATACCCCATGACGATGGACTTCTTAGGTTGGAATCCCAGGTGAACAAGGCCAACTACCTTACCTTTGATAAGAAAGTGTTAGCAGTGGAATTTATGGAATTGGTTCTAAAACACAATTTCATCTTATTTGAAAATGAGTATTATGTACAAAGTAGGGGTACTGCAATGGGAGCGGCTACCGATCTATGCAAACCTCTACTTAAATGATTGGGAGGAAGAACACATCTTAAGTACTAACTGGTATAACCACATGGCATGTTATTACCGGTTTCTTGACGATGTGTTTATGATTTGGACTGGTACCATCACCCAATTGGAAAAATTTAAGGAATATTTAAATACAAGGAGTAGTTGTCTAAAATTTACATTCAATGTAGATGAAAATAAAATCACATATTTGGACACTCAGATAGAAGTTATAAATAATAAAATTAAAACAAACATACACAGGAAGGAAACTTTTAGTAATAGCTATTTACATTTTTCGAGTTGCCACCCCTTTAGCCAAAAAAGAAGTGTAATTAGGGGTCAATGTATAAGAGCAGCTCGGATGACTTCTGATTTTGCAGACTTTTTAGAGGAATTGACAAAAATATCTGATATGTTCCTGCAGAGGGGGTACCCGAGGTGGTTAGTCTCGGATGTAACTGAATATGTTAAAAAAGAATGGGGTAATAAGTACATTCCCCTTCTAGGAACTGGACCCCTTAGGGAGCAAGCAAATTCCAACCAAGGGAACGTAAATGATACCCAAAGGGTGGATTATAGCAGAGCCTGTATAGTACAACACTCACAATGGAATAAACATGTAAAGGATATTATCACCAAAAACTGGAGTATTTTCAAGACGGATAAGAAATTAGTGAGTATAATAGGAAGTACACCGAAGTTTGTGGGTAGGAATGGAGTCAATCTGAAAAGTGAGGTAGAAAGGAAATTTGGAACAGGTGGGGATGCAGGTGTCGGTTGTGGCACCACCAGTTGTGGCACCTGCAACCAATGTAAGTATATTACCAAGAGGAATAGTATCACGCTAGAAGATACATACCACACAAACATTAACTTTAAAAAGGGTAATTGTAGGACAAAGCATATAGTGTATCTTGCCTATTGTACGAAATGTCCATGTTATTATATAGGGAAGACGGACAGGTGTCTCCGTCAAAGAATATACGATCACTATTACAATATTAAAAAAGAAGACACTAGGAATGCTTTATGGAGGCATATTGCCCAGTCAAAAAGTCCTAATGGATGTAATGAATTTCATTTTGGTATACTGGAGATGGCTAAAGAGAATCCAAGGGGTGGGTGTATAAAATTGAAACTTGCAGAATTAGAGACCAGATGGCAAATTAGGCTAAATGCCGCTACCCCCCCAGGGCTCAATGACCATATATCTATTAAGCCAATGTTAGATAAGATATAGTGAATTAATTTGCATTAGGGCAGGAATTAATGCATTAAACTAATATTCACAATAAATGAATTTTGGCATTAAGGGTAGAAGTTTGAATATAAGGTTTAACTTAAAGCAACACAGTATCAGCACCAGCAGATTTTTATGAGATAGTAATTTTTTATGAGATAGTAAATTTTTTTATATGAGACAGTATTTATGTGGTTAGTTTATGAGATTAACTGGAGGCATTAGGATGGTTTTATTTAATATGCACACTGGCACTTTAAATGTAGATTACAAATAATGACGTTTTTTTAAAAAAAAGTATTTAAGCAATGCATTGTTGTTTTAGAATTGTTTTGATGAAGTCTATATTTATTAGATGAAAGCGCTTAACCGTTAAATAAAGAAGTGTTTTAAAGGTGTTGGTGTGGAACTGTTTACGGGTCAAGGAACAAGATTTTGTTGGTTTTATTACTGTTGAACTGTTCCTTAGTGTTACGAGTTATTTAACTGTTTGGAACATTGTGAACATATTACATGTAGAATTATTCTGCAATATCAAAAACCAATAGTATACATTAACAAAAAGCTCTCAAAGAAATAGTTATCCCACTGCTATATTGGACTTGTTTTGCACACATGCATAAATATATATTATAAAGTCATCATCTCCGCACAGGCCTTTCATTCAACTACCAGTATGTAGCCCACGGTTTACATCAGAGCTTTCATATTTTACACATTTGTAAGTCATTATTTTGTCAGATATTTCAGACCTTATTGAGGTTTCTTCAATAGAGGATTTTGGAAAAAAAGCTCTCAGGTAGTAAGTCATTTCCTGGCTTAGAATACCTCAGAAAACAAGGGTAATAATTAAACTCCTGTTGCTCAGGACTGAATGAATTAATTCAGACAGAAAACTGGTAAACTACACATTTTACAAACCAGCCCATTTGCCAATTATGTTTTTCCATGTCTCCTGATAAGTACTCTATCTGAACTGTGCTGATTCCATTTAATACGTCCAGTTTGTAATCCCAAGGTGTTAAACAGATAGTCATTCTTGACTGCTTTAAAATGAGCATACAATAAAAAGGTTAGCTGCTGTCATTCCCAGCCAGTACCCACCCTCCATTATTTTTTTGACTGCAGTCTGCAATGGGGAGCCTGTGGGTGGAGAAAGATTGAATTATCAAGCGTCATTTACCTGATGTTCAACCTGCAAAGGATTGGTGCTCCTCCATAGACAATCACTGATGGCAATTTGTACCAGTAATGATGCCCTTTTTAGGCGTAATGCCCCTCTTCTTTAAGTTGGCTTGACCATGGAGTTGGTATATGTTCATTTAGGAGTTTGGAGGGATTACCCTCCCCATATTGTTGGTGCAGGCCCTGCAAAAAAACATTTAAAATGTGTTTTTCTCTATGTTTTCTGAGGGATGGAATTTGGGGATTCTGATTCTTGGGGAGTTATTTATTTATTTATTGGCATTTGTTGACCGGGATAGTCCACTGGGCCAAGAAGGGTCCATTTTCAGTGGAGGCCCAGGGACAAAAGCTCTACAAAAACAGTATACAAAGCATGAAGATTAGGTTATTACAAGGTAAACATTAGAATATATATAGCACCCAGTAATCTAATGCATAGTAGTTCAAAACGTTGACATAGCACTGTGGGTTACATTATATCAAATACTTAGTCAGTAAAATGTAGTAGAGGTTAAGGCTACAATTACATTAACAGATTACTAGCAGCCAAATTAAAGAGTAGAAGAGGAAGAGAAGGGGGTAAGATATTGGGGGCAAGAGGTGAGTAATAGCAAGTTAATAGAGTAAAGGTGAAAGGGTCAGAGTGAAAAAGAGCTAGAGAGGGAGGACAGGGAAGAGTGTAGCTGAGACAGAATATGGGGAAATGAAAGGGGGAGAGAGTGGTATTCAGTATGTTTGAAATGGGGAGGGGAAGTGGCATGACAGGCAAAGTAGAAGGTATGCAATGATGGAGGGTACTATAGAGCTAGTTATGGGGGGGGGCTTATTACAGTTGCAGACACGACTGGAATGAAGGTGGTTACGGAGAGCTATTTTGAAGGAAATATTGTTTTGAGTGGTGTGAATGGACAGAGGAAGGCTGTTCCAGGTTTTAGAAATTGCTCGAGTAAAGTAGCTGGCCAGCAGGTTATTTAGGTTTATGAATTTGGAGAAGGTGCTGGTTTTCATATCGTAGGGATCTAGTTGTAGTGGAGAAATAAGGAGCTTAGGGCAGGACAATCTTGAGATTTTGTAGGCAATTTGTGTGTGGTGGTTAGTTGGAGATAGGTGAGGTAGTGGGGGAACTCAAGTCAGTTTAATAAATTTAAGGGTGTGCAGTGATGGGTGGAATGGTGGGTGTTTCTTGCGAATTTGACTATTTTGTTATAACATTTCTAATTTAGTTTTGAATGAGGATTGAAAGTTTGTTAGTAACGGGGCACCATAGACAAGGGAGGGAAGTAGATAGGTCGAAGTAAGTACCTGTTTTGTAGGGAGAAAAAGGAAATGTTTATGTCTGTATAGAAGTCCTAGTTTTTTATGAGTCTTACTGATGTTATTTTGAATGTGAAGTTAGAATTTTAAGTTTTCGTCAGTTATGATACCTAGCAGTTTGGTATGGGTAACTAGCTCAATTTTGGTTTGGTTCAGGGAGAGTATGTTAAACTGAGATTTATTGATGGGAGTATTTTTCTTTGGAGTGAATATAATGAGTTTGGTTTTACTGGGGTTTAAATACAGATGGTTATTGTGGAGCCATTTTTCTATGGCAGAAAATGCAGATTGAGTGATGTGTTGTAGCCGAGCTGAATCTGTAGCAGTGCAGATAATAGTGGAGTCATCTGCATATTGCACAACAGATCCTTGATGAAATGAAAGGTGAAGGTTATTAATACAAAATGTTAAACAGTAGAGGCCCAAATATGGAGCTCTGGAGGACCCTGGTGGGGTTGTGTATGTATGGGGAAATAGAGTTTTTTTGTTTTACAGCACGTTCTCTTGAACTTAAACTACTCATAGTGAAAGCAACTTAGATACTGGCCTGAAAAGTAAAAGTTTTATAAGACAAAGCTCAAAAATATGAACTAAAATCAGGATCATTCTGTGAAATCAGGGTCAGTTTCTACTTGGTTTCGCACAAACAGCTACAGAATATTCCAACTTTTTCCAGACAAATGTACTCCAGTCCAGGAAAGACTGAATTTATTGCTTTGACTGCTTTTATGAAGGTATGCACCAATACATTACAGTTTTTACTTTAAGAAGACTGCCTTTGTCACACATATAACCACAAATGGATGTTCAAGTCAGTACTTTGCCCTGAATTTACTGAATTTTCTGATTTTGGAATAGAAGTGCTAAATTAGTTATATATTCAGTTTGAGAAGCTATACAGCCACACTCAGACAAATCCCTTAAGTTAAAACACTTCTCGAAAGTATTACAGGAGTTGAATGATTTTGCCTTAGTTTGCATAAGAAAAGCAATATTCCATTTGTAGGAATAAAATCACAGGAAGTCAATGATGTCCCCAGGCTGGCTAGATTGGCTGCTGCCTAGAAAGAGCCATAAAAGAAAGTCTGAAGCTTTGTTTGTCATCTATGTACTTAACAAACCTGTGACAAAATGTTTGAAAAGCCTTCTCAATATTTAGGAATACAACAGTGCCTGGCTGGAAATTATCCAGATGTATAGGAAACTCTTGTAGTAATATCCTCATGCAGCAGATTTAGATAATGAAACACTGTACAGCATTATGCAATAGTAATGTACCTAATATTTACTTATTCATGATGACTTGTGTATTGTATTATTATGCACTTAAAAGCATTTTTGAATTGCCATAACCACAAACAGACAGTCTTTAAGTGAACAGCTGACAAAAGTTACTTTCATCCACATCCAAACCCCTCAACCTTGTAACTACACATATCAATGATTTGCTAAAAAACATATGTTATCAGGCATACACAAAAGACATAAGGAAAACCATGGACAATTAGTGAAATCAGGTGACTGCTTCCATCTGTATCAGCTGTAAATAAAATCTTCAATCTATCACTCCAAAAAGATAAAAACAGAGGGCCCAGCAGCATGGGCATGCTGGCATTTTTAACTGGGCCATCTAAAACTGCAATGCTCGTTATTATTTAATAATGGCAATACTTCTTTCAAAGCAAAAAAAAAAAAGCATGATTTCACATTTCAGAGAATATAATTTGAAAATGACTTACCAATGACAATAGTTTGGAGATGCGTTAAACTCATTGTCTGAAATTCAGATTTAGGCATTATATAACAACTGCAATGATCAATTAGTTCCATACAAAACACACATTTTTTTAACAGCACTGTCATTCTGAGAACTGACCGGATGGACACTTCCTATCCAAACTGCCAGCATTTGCTTTTAGACAAAATGATTACATACTTACCAAGAGCTTTGTGCCCTTCTCCCATTGGCTATATATTTATTTTACTGCTTTGCTTTGCTTGTGGTTGGATTGAGCACCTCAGATACCTTTGGTCTTTGTAGACTTTTGGAAGCCTGGAATACTCTTTTACAAGGTTGTCTATCACCTCTTCAACTTCTGATGGAAAAAGACAGAGAAAGCTACCCACATCAACTACATTGAAAATGCTAATGAATCAAACTAAAGTCAGAGAAATGTTAGAAAAGAATTATCCAAGATAGAAGTTTTAGTGTTGCAGATGCTGTGGGATGATAATCTGCTTTGAAGGCGAGTCAGAATTTAGCCATCATGAGAATGTCAACAACCAGAAATAACTATTCAGAAAGTGCCTCAACCAAAATCATTTGTATTTCATTTAAAGGATGAAGGACTATACAGAAGGAACAGGAGCTATTTGTTCAGGACAAACTAAGCAACAAGAAAAAAAGGATCTGTCTAGACATTAGATTAGAGACATAAAACTGATGTGAAAATACAGAGTTGCAGATAGTCTCCTACAGAAATGTCTCGACTGATTGAAGTTCAACATGAGCTTTCTTGAAAAGAGATGGAAGAAGGAAAAGCCACTAAAGTGTATCAACCAGTTACTAAACATGGCATAACTATCAGAAAATCTGTCAGATATCTAGACAGCTCTTACAGGTCTTGCAGTTTGCTTGAAAATTGCAAAGCATGGAAAGTGGATTTTTTTAATGCATTGGATCCTTTTTGATGTATAGCAAGGCTGTATCATGCTGGAAAATAAGTAAAGTTAAGTAAGGCATGGCTACTTCAGAGAGGTACAGCTGTATTTTATTTTTATGAAAAATGAGAAATTTGTACTTGGTAGTAGCTTTCTAAAAAAACTGGAGCTGTAATTAAAGGGGAAGTGTATGTATGACATTGTGTTAGCAGTCACATAAAGATCTCATATAGTTTGGTAACCACTATATTGCTTGTGATCACATATATTTTACACCCCCAAACCCCCCTAGTAAAACATCTCAAGGAAAGATGTGGCTGCTGATAATAATAAGATCATAAATTGCAATTTTAAGAAGCCATTGACAAAATATAAAAAAGGAGCTGCCATATACACCATCACCCTTCACCATCATACAAAAATTTAATGCATCCATCAAAAATATCTGGCAAAAGCCTTTAATCAGACACAGGGTGGCATTTATAGTTCCAAGGTTCATACTTCGAAAACACCTGTGCAGAGCATAGCTATGACTAATGCAAATAAAGAGTGTGCAGGCTAATTGCGATGACTGTGGCAAAGTGAAAGCCTATGCAAAAGAATGTGCACTTTCTACAACTGCTTAAACTGGGGAAATGGTTTAGTTATATGTGAATTAATCCATTAATGTATAAAGCTTTGATTAATTTTGGATACCTTTGGAAGTTATGGATAAGCATAGCACTAAGCAAGCTCAAATGAACTATTTGTAGATTGTTCAGGCAAGGGGTGCTCACTGCAGATATTCAGAATGAATTTTACAAAAGATAAAGGGGTTATATACTGACTATAGGGGTGTCTTATGTAGACACCCTGTTGGGATCTATGTAAGGTATTAAAGGGGAAGATAGGAAATATGGAGACATATCATAACATAAGAATGACAAAGAAAGAAGACATCAAGTGCGTTATGCTAGAGGAGGTGGGAAAGGAGGGATACTATGCTTTTGGTGGGGGATAGACCCCTTATTTTTCAAAAAAATAATTTTATATGAGAAGGAAGTTGTGGGATGATGTAGGGAAGAGGGTGTAGAGAGAGGATTAGGGAAGGAAGGAGGTGAAGAGGAGGTGGAACAATGCCCACCTCAGTCCAGAGGACCGCAAATGTTTCCACTACCTGATGGTCATGCAGTGGAAGACCCTAAAGAAATGTGGGTTGAAGCTTGCAGTGGCTCTGTGGTCAGAGTGAAACAGGGACAGTAACTCTGTCATCCACTGAAGAAGATTCTGCATGGGCCAAAGATGCTACATCACTGCTTACTCTACCATCCTTGACCTGGTCCTGAAAATCAAGCATTTTGTGGCCTTCCATGCTACAGAAACAAGAAAAAAGGGATGCATAGTTATTTACCTGTTTTATATATATATATATATATATATATATATATATATATATATATATATATATATATATATATATATATACCTGTGTGTGCATAGCTGTGTAAGACAATCATATTTTATTTTATCAGATACTGATACAGTTAGTAAATAACACAGCAGGCCTTTATACCCTAAATTGAAATTAACAGGGATGACTGATTTCTGTATAATCACTGACAATTTAGTCCTTAATATTATTAGTTCTTCTTAATTTTGTTTACTATAACCAAAAGCTGCAAGAGGCAATGACTACTACTGTATTGATACATATGCACTGGCTCCAGCTTGTCTGGTTGGGGTGGGATACACCTTACAACTGTCAAATTGCTGTGAATTTTACTTTAGCCATGTGCTCTGCAGTATGACTCACATAGATTACTTTTATTTTCCTGACTTAATATCAACAAAAGTAGCTATAACTTAGAAAGTTCTTAGTTTCTCCTGAAAGTATTTGAACAGTTCAGCCTGCAATAAATTTTGTGCAGGTCATTCATTTGCTAGTTTGCCCCCACCCCACTCTGACCTAGGTGCAGTGGGTAACTTTTGTCAGCTGTCTTGTATGTGCATATTATGGAATTAATGAGTGTCTTACAAAAGTAGCAGAATAAAAAAAAAAAGAATTCTGGCCTATAGTGAGCAATGAATTTTTTTTAAAAGCTTTATCCATTTCATAGAAAGAATCTATACTTACCTATGCATATGTATGTTTACATCCATCCATCCATACATACATGCATACACACACTCCTTTCAGTAATGATTACATATGTATATATGTGCATATGCATATATCTTATATATAGACAATATTATATAAATATATGCAAGAATGTGTATGCATATTTATATTTATATTCTCACATTTGTACATATATGTTTGCATGCATTCATGCATGCATACATACATTTCTAAGTGCACATGCTGGCATTTATTTACCATACTTTCACATTATTATTCTAACATTATTTACAAACCTTGGAAACTAAATGGAAAAAAAACAGAAACATTTAACTCACTGTCCTTCTTTTCTGAACCTGCAAATACCCACTGGGCTTGCTGATTACCCCTCTGTCTCTGCAGGTCATCATACCTGTGCCAGCATTGCAGTCCAGAGTGGGGGATCCCTGTCAGGGATGGCAGGTGGTCACCCAAATCCTGTCAGAAAACCATTTTTCCGGTCAGTGCCAGTCTCTGTGTGTTCAAGCTTCTGCAGGTATGACACATGCAGCAATTTTGGTCTCCTTATCTGGCCAGCATGGAGGAGGACCTTGGGCATTTATAGCTTCTGCCATCATACAAAGTGCCAGAATAAAAGTTAGGAATGTAAGTGCAGGACTGAGGATCAGAGCATGGGAACCAATGCTCTCTTGTGTGTGTCATCAGCATACCCAACCCATCCAGTCATATAGAGGAATTACCCATGGAAAAGACAGCAGTGTCAAGTTTGGTTTACTAATTGCATTGAAATAGTCACATGGGATTCCAGTGTCTTTTCAATGAAATATCTTATTTTGATCTGTGAATGGAAATCAGTGATCAATCCATTAATTTAGTATGTGTTTCAGTGTATATTTCTTTATGCAGGGAAATGCTCTGACCTGGATTCCACATGGTCGTTAAGGCAACTCTTTAATAAATTATGGTAGCATGATTCTAAAAGTATTGCCAGCGGTATTCCTTTCATAATTACTATTTTGTAACTGCGTAACATTAACAACATGTTTAAATTGTGTTTTTGGCTTCATTCAATGTGAACAAGTGTTAAGAAGTGGAAAAGTGGGGCACACAGTGTGATGGATGCATGTGAATAGGGTTCGGTACTCTCCAATGTAAATGTTAACTCACTATAGATATTCCAGTGCTCTGGCATACTCAGATTTGATGGAGACATTCTGTGTTCTGTCACATATTCCCCTCAATCAGTACTGCTCAGCACAGCATGTCCATGACTACCTAAAGTCATTTAATGACAATGAGACCAGATACACCAATGTGCAAGACTGCACTTCATAGAGATCAGTTTGGCTGATCCTCATTTGTATAAGAAGAAAGTAAATGGCCCACAGTTGTTGCCAGTAGTTACAAAGTTACCATATTTAACTACACTCAACAGCAATTGATGTGGGAAAGCACACAATTGTTAAAGTAAGCTAACAAATACTTTAAACTTAAGAATTACTGGAAAACTATGGACATTCAATTCAGTGGGTAATTTTACTGTGCAGAAACGAATTAGTTTTAGGGTAAAGTGAAGTTAATAAGTAATTACTGTAAGGTGATATCAGTGACAGGAGTTGTAAATACGAAGTGTCATTTATTAGTTGTGCATACATGGCTGTGTAATGTGTACTGAAAAGAGAACATTGAACATTGTATTCTGTGCTAATCATCTTATGACAAATACATGCTGATAGTTGAAATGATAGATGCTTTCACTGATGCTTTTATTTATTGATTTTATTTATCTATTGATGACACTGTATGAGGTACTGGCAGAAAAGGCTAACAGTGCATTGAATAGACAAATTTTGTGAAAGTCTGCTTTGCTTTGTAAATGTGAATGTTATCTACTGTCTATATACAACAATGAAATTGTTACAACTGTTGTATTCATTCCTTATGTTAATACTGCTGCACTTTTGTTTTGAACTTAAGTTTCTGGATTCTTTTTTATGTTGCTGCAAGCATTGTTTGGCAAAGGATTTTGGTGTTAAGACTGCAAATGTATAGTAATACATTTCCTTTAGAGGATGCTTTAAATGCTTTGCTGCAGGGCTAATGAATTGGTTTAATTTCTGTAAATCAGGTTTCACTAGGGGTACTCCTGTATGTTGTTTCAGAAGAATGCATGATGAAGCTTCAAGAATCCAAACAGAGGAAAAACAAATTCATCCCTGAGAATTGTGTCCTCTTGGGGGCTTTCAGGACATATGGCAAGCACATATTTCACATCTCCGTAGATCAAGTGTTAAAGGCCCTATCCAAGACAAAGAACACAGCTTCCATGGGACCTGATAGTATCCCAGGCTGTATTCTGCAACATCTCCAGCAAGAACTAGGTTCGCCATTGACCACCCTATTCAACCACATACTAATTACAGGCTTCATTCCAGCAGAGTGGAAAACCACCATTGTCATCCCTTGCACAAATGTGGTGCAACTACTGACCCAGGAAACTATCACTCCATTAGCTTGAAAAGTCTCATAAACAAGGACATAGCCAATCTCCAAGCACTTGGACCCACCCAATTCAGATTCGTCAGTGGCAGATCTTGCCTATTTAACCTAGTTGACTTCTTTGAGACTGTCACCAAGGCCCTGGATGAGTGAAAGTCAGTACATACAGCTTACCTTGTCCTGGCCCAGGCCTTTGACACAATTCCCCCACTTGGGAATCATCAAAAAGCTAATACAACTTGGTGTTAATCCCTATCTCGTCAGGTGGGTGACCAACTGGCTCACAGATAGGACCCACAAGGTCAAATTAGGTGCCACCATATCTGCCACCAGACCTGTCACTAGTGGTGTTCCCAAGGGATCTGTCCTGGGACCCCTACTGTTTGGCAACTACTTCTCAGAGGTACAGGCAAAGACAAACGGTCTGTGGCTGACCAAGATTGTGGATGACTGTAAGTTGGGTGCTGTCATTGACTCCCCAGATGATGTTAACATACTGCAAGAGGGCTTCACAGCTACAAATAACTGGTGCCAAAGTCACAGCCTTAAGTTAAAAGTGAAAAAATTTATTATCATACCATTCGGCAAAAACACAGCCACTACTGATTACCACATCAATGGCAACCCCCTAAGTACACAACCTATGGTGAGAGACCTGGGTACTTAGGTTGAAAACAATCTCACATTCGACCATCATGTGGTGGCAATGGTCAGAAATGCCTTTTGCTTGGTTCATCTCATAAGTAAAGGGATTGTGTACAAAAAAAAGGAGATTATTATCTCTCTATACTCCTCCCTCATTGGACCTATAACTGAGTATAATGCCCCGTTTGGTATGTACTTCTCCAAACACCAGCACTAACTGGAAAGGCCACAGATATACCTCACAAAGAGAATCCATGGCCTCCAACACCTGTCCTATGCAGACAGGCTCAAATCTCTATCACTCTTCTCTGTATCATACAGATTGCTTAGAGGTGATCTGTGTCTTGCCTACAAGGCAATATCGGACCCTGCCCTACTAGAGATGCTGTATATTCATAAGTCAAACTCCTTGCGCATTACCCACTTGATAGGCCTAAATCTAATATGCGACATCAACAAAACCTGCTGGAGAGACAGGTTGTCTCCCAGAGGCTGCCCTGTTTCTGGAATAGACTTCCCATACATGTCAAACAGAGTACCTCGCTGACCCTCTTCAAGTGCAACCTTCATGAGTAGATGGGAAACCACAAATTTGTCCCAGGGATTCCACCATTGTCCCTCATTGACAGAGGTGACAGGTGCTGACTGAGGTTTCTTTTTTGTGGATAAACTCTTGACTAGGCTTGTAAGGGCCCCAGGGGCATTAGACTAGTAACCTCCTATGATCCTATAATCCTATGTTTGGCAAAGGAGAAGGGAGAAAATAAGCTGAGAGCACAAAGATATGGAACAAAGTGGTTTAGGATATGAATGTGGATGGGTGGAGGTACAGCACATTGATGCAATGCAGAAAAAGGGCTAATGGCATGGTGAGTTGTGCCCTAGCAAAGGCTAGGCAGAATACTGCTGCCCCTAGCAGTACCTTTGGTGGACCTCCTACACTTATCCTGTTAATGCCTGATGAGCAACACCTTCTTTCTATAAGGCAAGATGACTTGAGACACTGATGAGGATGCCACAGACATACTTAGGGTGGTTTGGACACTGGCAATTACCCACCTCAGCAGCAACCTCAGTCCTTCATCCAAGGTTAGCGCATCCTCTATGGCAAATTTACATACTTAAAATTACTGCAGTGGTTAACTGGCTATATATAACAGATGACAACTGTTATCCAAAGGTGAGCCTTCTATTTCTGCCTCTCAGGAAAGCAGTATGAGTGTGCATGGTAAGTTTCCTCCACATCTTATTATACAACATTCATTACTGTGCTCCACGGTCTCACTAACAGTGCCATCAGTTTACACCTTTACATGGTCAGCAGCAGAAACTAGCAGTTCCACAGTACCAACACAGCTGGAAGATGTTAACAGTAGAAAGGCTGTTGATGAAGATAACATAAGTTATATTTTTGATACAGCATGAGGACAGTGACACATAGTTTCCAAGTGTAATGGAAGAATCATACATCCCGCAGCAGGAACATAACGTTACATGAAGTAACACAGGGTAACAAAGTCAAATAGATGCAAACATTACATTGCAGGTGGTACAAGGAGAAACCCCTTGTTCCTCAACACCAGTGTTTCCTCAACCACAGGATACCATCAGGAGGAGTGTACAACCTCAGAGGTACAGTGTCAACTATAATACCTGTGCAAAGGGGTGGCAGGTATAGTCATATGTTACACCTAACTCCAGACACATGATAAGCACTGGCTGCCCAGTCTATGACATTGTTCAGGCTCAGTCCGCTGTCACAGACAGTCAGCTAGAGATGGCCAGAATACTGCAAGGTGTATGCAAGGAATTTCGCCAGTACAGGGAAATGGTAGAGATTAGGGATAATGCATTGGTCAAACTCATGCAGTATGGTGGCACACACAGCAGTTATCTCCACCTCCATGCATACACTAATCAGGACCTACCAGATGCAAGTAGTAAACATGGTGGATAGGGAGCAGGCTGGGATGCTATTTAGACACATGGAGGATAGAAGGCTGCACATCATGTGGTTTTTCAGGAAAGTACTGGGAAAAGTGGGGGGATGTAACAAAGTAAGACAGGCCTCATCAGGATTCATCTTCACATGGTAGAAACTCTCATTCAAGGTCTCTGTCACACATCACTGTGCAATCACTGTCTGTAGGATTATCTGCATGCAGTGGATCACATCATTGGAGCATGTCACCAACAAGTTCATTTTCTCATATCAATAGGACCATCACCTGCATTGTCCTTAGGGGACATTATGTATGACACATCTGAACTTACTGTAAGTCAGGGTGCAAGGTGCAACTTCTGAAAATATCAAGTGACAATTCTCAGCATGAATTTCACTAAAGTAATGTTACTGGATAAAATAAAAGGAATTAAAAACAAATGGTGGAGGGGAACTCTGCAGACTGCAAGGTAGAGCAGTATTAAGGGTCTATTCAGCAGCATGTGTTTGACTTGAATAATGTTAATGCTTGCAATAAAAGGAAAGATAATTTAAAAAGGGGGAAGGGAGCAGCAGAATGCAACCCAGAACAGTATTAATGGACTAACACACTGGGGAAACATAAATCCTGCTAGCAACACTAGGACTGTTGATACTTCATCCTCAGCACTGCACACATGATGATTGCTATTACTTCTGATCTTCTGATGACACAAGGTTTGTTGACTATGACAGGATGAATGAATCTGGTGTGCAGTATATATATATATATATATATATATATATATATATATATATATATATATATATATATATATATATATATATAAACACATTCTACATGACAGCCCATGTCTGGGACATGGCAATGTTCTACCTTTCTCCATCAGCTTGCATAGGGTTCTGTATAGTTGTTATCAACCAGGGCTCGAGAAGCTATCCTGCCTCACCTGGAAAACAAATGCAAAAGAAAGTGGGGAGGACATAGTAGGAATGAGTGGTTTAGTACTAAGCAATACATTTACCAAAGTAAAATCCCCACTTGCCAACAAGGTGACCATGGAGCATCCTACCATGTAAGAAGAGGTAGTAGAGTGAGCTCCTGTGCTAGATATGAGAATCATGGACACTGCCAGGATACTGGGCTGTCACTTTGATGATGCAACACCATGAATTATACACTTGCAGTTGAAGGAATGGTAGCCCTTCCTATTTTTGTAAATGGGCTCCTCCCATGATCCTAATGGGGTACCTAAACTTGGGTACAATCTATTACAGCAAGCACCTTAGGTAAGAGTGCTATGTCTCTCAGACTTCTCTTTTTCTGCTACAGGCATTCTGTTCATGTGAAGTAGAGTTTTTCCCTAACCCAGTTCAAGCATAACTTCGGCCAGTGGATAGGGAATCTGAAATTTAACCTGGTCTGGCACCTCTGTCTCTGTTAGACAGTTGCAGTCTTTAAATGCTTGACCACCCATGCCCAAGCCTACATATACCCACTAAAATAACCCTAGGGTATCAAAAGTTGTCAGATACATTTGGAAATCATGGCTAGGCTTAAAAATGCCTACAGTCATCATTAGCAAAGTAATCATCTCTGAACCTATGAAACATCCCTTAGAAGGCACACATGGTTTTGACTTGGTCTTGTGATGACACTGTCAGATAAGTATACTGATCCATACGTACCAAGAGTATGTCGAACTGCTGAAATATCCTCAAAGTAGAAGCCTGAGACATACTTGCTGTGTCCCCACTTTGTCTCTGGAAGGTCTCCAATGCAAGTATAGTGAGGGCAATACATACCTTAATATCCACAGGCATAGAATGGCCACATATTCCCCCAAGTTCCTGTATGTGGACCATGCAAAATCACTAAAACCCTTACAGTTTCCCTTACCACTCTAAATCTTTCAATAATTTCTTGATTATCAAAGTTATAATAGGTTATTCTTTGTTGGTATCTGCACCTTCTTAACTGGCAAGCACTGTTGTGTGCAAGTGGTTTTGGCACAGCCAAGGTAAGCAGCCTGTACCAAAAATAGCTAGGTTAGCAGCAGTGTGGAAACATCAGAAACGACTATGAATTGTAAATGGGGAGAATAGGGCTTATTTCATTAGCTCTTCATTTACATACATTCATTGAACTCTGCCATGCATATGTGCAAGTGGCATCTGTGAATCATGATGACACTGTGCTCGGCCGTGACGTGTGCACAGTACTGTTTTCTTTGAGCACTTACTTCAGTTGGGGAAGAAGACACTTTTAGTTATGTACAGCAATGACAAGAATAACATTTCTTCAGTATTTCTCTAATCAACATTTTTTCTTCTGGATGCTTTAGTGGGTGATTAACAGATGGCAGCAACCCCCTTAGAATTTTTGCTGATGATCCTGTTGCCATGCATTATGCTGCAAATTAGTGCTGTTTTTCCTGTTGCAAGTGTTTCTGGTAATTTTTCACTTCTTCCTTTGAAATTTAGGCTGTCCAGTATTTGGTGAGGGGGAGATCGTGGTTAGTTAAAATGCAGAATATTGTTTAAAAAGACTTTAATTTTGAGAGACAGCAAGACTTGTGGGTAAATCTTTCAAGTAGTGACCTTGTTTAAGCAAGTAATTTGTGTGTACTGCATTAGAGCTGCATTTCTGCTCTTTGATTATTTTTTTTTTAGTTTATGTGTGTTGTATGTCAGTCACTGAAACTGTTAATCAGAACCTGGGGTGAGCATATGCATTAGGAGCCCTACTAAACCTATGGATGGTATTTTCTTCCACATATCTTGCAGGGTAGTGCATCACATACATTTGGAATGTTACCCTTAACTGGTTTGGGGCACAATGAACAGTAAGCATATCCTATATTGGCTCTTTCCTTAGTTAGCTAGGCCTACAATCTTAAGGGAGAAAAATAAGCTGCATAAAATAATATTAGATGCTTCTTCATCTTTTGACATTGCAAACAAGATCAAATTATTCCAGCAGGAATGAACCTAAATTTTCAGCCTTGTCAAACGTTGTTGACTTTGCCCATATATGTATATATGTGTGTGTGTATTCTCACATAAATCGAAACACTCAAATGTTGAGTGCAGGCACTGACAAGAAAAGATCAACAATGCAAACTTTAGCAGGGCACTATGCATGTGTGTGGACCATACAAAAAGCCCTAAAGAAACAAAAATAGTGAAAACATTGATTTTGCAGGGGGGACCCCACCCCAGCACCCCAATCCCTTACAAATTATATGTACTAACTCTGAGATCACTCAGTCCTCAGTGAAGAGGCATATTCCCCAATCTCTGAAATTGATGCTGTCATACAACTCAACTATCAATCATCTGTTTTGTTGACATTTTGGAGATTCAATTAACTTAACCTGTATGTATATATATATATATATATATATATATATATATATATATATATATATATATATATATATATGTAAAATGTTGCTACTAGCTTGTTTGTATGTTTGGGACAGGTTTATACCATATCTAAAAGAATTGTATGTCTTACATATGTACCAGGGGCAAGAGGAATTGTCTATCAGTTTGTATTGGTTTTCTTTGCTTTGTTAAGGTGCACCTTCAATGGCTTTAATATGCATGCATTTTGTACCAAATAAGTAATACTTGTAAACTAAACATATGACTTAAGAGTGCTGTTTGGCATGATATACCACAAAGTAAAAATGCTCTCTACAGGTGTAAATCCCCTGATCTTCAGGTGCCCATAATGCTGAATTTCAAAACACTGATGACTGTTTGCTATTGGAAATTACTGCCATATTATTTTTATTTCTATTCGTGGCAGTGATCCCTTTCTTCTGAGAGATTTCTCCCTTCTTCATGTTTATGCTGTGGTTGAGAGAGAGCATATATAAAACTGAACCTGAACCTTATTAACCTTTGACCCTGTACTGTACTTTATTAACATGTGTATTGCATTTACTGTATTTGCTGTACTAATCTTTGTGGTGCTTTTCTCCCTGGGCCTCCACTGAAAATGGGATCCGTGCCCAGTCGAACGTTCCCAGTAAACAAATGTAAAATAAATAAATAAATAATAAATAAATTCAGGGGTGCTCATCTCCTACACGGGGATGGTTATGTGTGGGCTTGCCCCCTACAAAAATACTTAGTAAGTTTTTAGCCTTAAGCTTTTGGGGTATTTGTATCTGTTAATGTGGTTTATTGACTTTTTGTAATGGTGGAACTGTAGATCAGTGTGTATATTGTACCTAGTCAGCCACTGTAGTCTGAGAACACGTACATATAAGTTACTTAGCACATGCGAGTTCAGTGGCATTTTGTATAGTCATTCAGTGTGAGTCTAGCTTGACTGGAGATACACATGTGAGTGTGTTTAAGTAATGAGTCAGTCAGTAAGCATATGAAGTTCGAAGTACGTGTTCCAGTTACAGCTCCTGATGTGTTTATGTACATTAAACAAAGTGAACCCATCCCGTGCCTCAGTGTCTCATTTGAATACATGAGACATGCGATATGGAGTGAGAGTGGGATCCAAAGTTGAAGTAGCTCGCAAACCAGGAGGCATGCAGTTAGAAGTGGAATAATATACAGGAGTGAACTCGCAAACAGATCAGTGTTTTTTCAAAGGTACTTAAATTTGTTTTAATGATTATCAGTCACCAGACATGTGGCACAGCATTCAAAGTGTTTGAAATAGTCAGAGTTATTTGAAATGTCTGAAATAGTGACATAATGATTAAAGTGTTTGAAATAATCTCTGAAGTGTTTAAAATGCTCAAAAAGGCTAAAACATCCAAACATTTTCGCAATGTATGACTTTTTTACAGTAACTAAAATTTTTTAAAGTGTCTGGATTATTCAAAGTATTTGCAGTGTAAAAATAAAGCATTTTTGGAGAGACTGTTGTGCATTTGAGCATAATTGCAAGTACCAGGTCTATACTTATGTTTAAAATAAATTTTTTGTTATGGCAGAGGGATTTCACAGACCTGAATGGCTGGTGTTTGATAATGATATTGCAGAGAATTGGTGAGTGCTTGAGCAAGAATATGACATTTTCATACAGGCTGCATTTTCTGATGAAGACACACATACAAGAGCATTTGTACTTCTCAATTTAGCTGGCTGTCTCAGAGGCCATTGAGGGAGAAAATTCACTTGTGTATGCACCTACCATGTAAGCAGGGGAGGGGGAGAACCACCATGTTGTGATACAGGTTGAAACGCAGGAAGACCCTGAGTGCTTAAAACATACATTTAGAGAAATGTGTGATCCTCAAATGAATATTACAATGGAAAGGCACAAATTTTACACAAGAAATCAAAAGCCTGATGAAACTATTGCAGCATATATTACTGACTTAAGAAATAAAGCAAAAACACATAGATCTGCTGATCTACAAGTTTAGCTGATAAAAAACAATCTTGTATGTGGTGCTATTAATGATGCAGTGAGAAAGATATTGCTTCAAGATAGTGACTTAACATTAAGCAAAGCCACAGAGATTTGCCAAATATAAGAGCTTACAGAAAAGCATACGAATATGCTTACGAATGAGAAAGGCATATTTGCATGATCTGCTAGTGTGAATGTTGATAGTGTACAACAGAAAGTTAAGATAAAAAATAAATATAAACCAAAGGGAGCCAATCCCAACCTCGTTGCTAACTGTCACAATTGTGCAGGCAACCATGAACCTAAATGTGAAAAGTGTTTACCTTTTGGTCAGCAATGTCACAAATGTAAAAAGTGAAATAATTTCAAAAGGCTTTGCAAGTCTAAAGTGTTGCAGATTTATGTTAACAGAGAATATCTGAAGAAGCAAGTAGATCAGATAGAGATTGCAGCAAACTCTGAGAGCTGTCAGCAAACTTTCTAAAGTGATGGATTCTCTGTGATCAATGAAACACTTAATACAGTAGATTATCAGTTGTCAGCAAAGAGAAAAATATTTTGTACTGTGTAAATTAATGGGAAACCCATAGAGCTTACAGTAGATACTGGATCTAAGTGTAATGTTATATCAGAACAAATGTTTGCTAAAGTAAAAGTTGATGAGAAACTTGATTCAGCAAAGTGTGCAAAACTAGTTGCTTATGGTAGTGAAGAAATTCAGACTGTTGATGCAATAGTTCTTTCATGCCATTCTGCTGGAAACAGCTATGACTTGCAGTTTTACATAGTCAAAAGACAATTGTTGTCACTGTAAGACCTATAAGACAGTCTGAGAATGGGACTGATTTCATTTAATAAAGGGGTTCACCATACAAGTATGAACAACAACAGCAGTTTTACACAAAGTATTTTTAGTAACTATGCTATTTTCAAAGATGAGCTTGGTAAAATTTCAGTCTCGTATTCCATGAAGTTAAACCATGAAGTCAGTCCAGTTGTCAGACCAGCATAGAAGATCCCAGTAGCAATGCAGAGAAAAGTAAAAGCAGGACTAGACAAAATGGTGAATTTAGCTGTCCTTACTCCAGTAGAAGAATCGACTGAATGTATCCTCCATGGTTGTAGCCCATAAATAAATTTCAGATGATATTCAAATATGTATTGATCTAAGAGACTTAAAGAAATTAAGTGTCCTCATCATCCAATGTGTACAGTAGAAGAGGTAGCCACTCTCATGCCGAACTCCACTGTTTTCTCAGTCTTAGATGCAAAGAGCTCTTTTTGTCAAATTTTGCTGGATGGCAAATCTTCATTGGTAACTACATTCAGCACACCATTTGGTAGATACAAATTTTTGAGAATGCCGTTTGGAATCAGTTCTGCCAGTGAAGTCTTCCAACATGCTATAGAACTATTTTTTTCTGGTTATCACTGTGCTATTATAATAGATGACATTATTGTTCGGGGCAATGGTGAAAATGAACAAGACAGAAACCTCAGGAAAGTTCTAGATCATGCACATGAAATAAATCTTAAACTGAATCCTCAGAAAAGTAAATTCAAACTGAAAGACATAACCTATGTGAGACATTTGTTTACCAGTTCTGGCTTACAATTAGATCTGTCTAAGCAAGCAGCAATTCTTGAGATGCCAGTTCCAGAGAATGTCACATCTTTACCATGCTTTCTGGGTATGGTCAACTATTCAGGAAAATTCATCCCAGACATAAGTTAGCTTTCTGCACCATTATGCGAGTTGACATGCAAAAATGTGCACTGGTTCTGGTTGGAACAACACCAAAGAACATTTGATATTCTGAAGAAGAAAATTGCCAGTCCACTCGCATTGAAATATTATAAGTTCATAGGTTCATAGGTAGGTACTAGGCTATCTGCCTGAAGGCATTTATAAGCCTAGCTGGAATGTGTTGGCTTTTGCCGCCCCCTTAGATTAGTTCCCTATGCCTCTTTCCAGCAGAGCCATTGAAGTGATCCCCGGGGTAAACTTTCTGTTTCCCATCCACTTGTCAAAGTTTCTCTTGAAGAGTGTTAGTGAGGAGCTCTGTCTAATGTAGATTGGAATCTTGTTACAGAGCATGGGAAGTCTCTGGGACACAAATCTATCCCTCCAGCATATCATATTTATTGTTGTAGTGAAGTTTAGATCCCTAGAGCATGTGGCTTGAGGGGATGTGGTTTTCTTTAGGTGGAGCATGTCCATCAATTCTGGGTTGGACATGGCCTTGTATGTCAGGCACAGATCACCTCTGAGTAGGCAGTATGCAACCGAGTACAGCTGGAGATTCTTCAGTCGAGCTGCATAGGGCATCTGTTTGAGGCTAGTGTTCCTCTTGGTGAGGTACTTCTGTGGTCTTTCCAGCTGTTGCAGGTGTCTTGTAAGGTACATCCCAAATGAGGTGTTGTATTCTATGCTGGGTCTGATGAGTGATGCGTAGAGGGGCACAATGACCTCTTTTGATCTGGATGTGAACTCTTTTGTGATTAGGTGGGCCACATTGAAGGATTTTCTAGCCACTTTGGCACTGTGATTATCAAAGGAGAGATTACTATCTGCTTGGGTCCCCAGATCCCTTATTACATCTTCCGTATTTAGGGGGCTACCTACTTTGTGGTAGTTTGTGGGTACTTTGTTTTTTCTAAAGGGGATGACTATGCACTTTTTGGCATTTAGCTTGAGGCCATGGTTTTGATACCAGGTATCTGTCTCAGTGAGACACTTTTGGAGGATGTCTGTGTCAGTCAGAAAGTCAATTATAGCCCCTAGTTTGCAGTCATCTATAGACTTCATGTGCTTGCCTGTACCTCTGAGAAGTATATGCCGAACAGGAGGGGTCTTAGAACTGAGCCCTAGGGAATGCCACTTGCAACCGGTTTAGAGTCATACCTAGCTCCCACAACTCTTACCATGTGAGTTCTGTCCATGAGCCAGTTAGCAACCCATCTCATGATGTAGGGGTTTATGTTCAGGCTGGTGAGCTTGTCTATAATACCAGAATGAGGAATGGTGTTGAAGGCCTTTGTGAGGTTTAGGTAGGCTGTGTGGACCACCTTTCCCTCATCTATAGCCTTGGTAACTGTCTCAAAGAAGTCCACCAGGTTTAGGAGGCATGGTCTGTCCTTAACAAAGCTGAACTGGGTAGGGTCCAGTGTTTGGAGGTTCCCAATGTCTCTGTTAATGAGATCCATGATGATGCGCTTCATAGCTTTGCAGACCAAGCTAGTCAGGCTCATAGGGTGACAGTTCCCGGGGTCTGTTGTGGTTCCACCTTTGTGGAGCGGAATAACCGTTGCTGTGCGCCACTCTATGGGCACATAGCCTGTGAAGAGGCTGAGTTTGAACAGTGTGTTTAGGTGAGGGGTTAGTTCATCTTTTAGCTCATGTAGGACGCAGCCTGGGACACTGTCTGGTCTCATTGATGCTGTGTTTTTGGCTTTGGAGAGGGCTGTTCTGTGATTTCAGGGGCACTACATTCTTCTGGTATGGTTATGGGCTCTTTTAGGGGTGAGAGGGGGGTGAAGTTTGCACTGAACCTGTCTGCCAGGATGTTGGCGATATCGGTCAGTTCAGTGTATTTTGTGCCATTCTGCATTAACTCTGAGCAGATCTGAGAATTGCCACTTAGATTCTTGACATAGAATGCCTTGTGGTTATCTTTTGAGTCCTTGTCAATTTTTCTTTTGAAGCTAGCCTTGGATGATTTTATGAGGGATCGTAGTTTCTTGCTGATACTGATCAGGGATGTCTTCCCTTCTTGGGATTTCACTCTTTTCTGTACTAGTTTCCTCCTTCTATTGTATGGCAGGGGTCCACCAGATTGGTTTCCTTTTCTTGGAGGAGTGAGTCTTGGTTCTGCTTGGGATAGCATGATCCATGCCTTCTTGTAGGTGCCCTTAGAGTGCATTAGCAAAGGATTTTGCAGCTTGGGCAGCATTATCCTTTAGCATGGGGGCTTTGAAACTTTCCACCTTGGTCTTAAGTAATATGAAGTTTGCTTTTGAAAAGGTTTTCACGGTGGTTTCTTTGACCGGGGTTGGGGGTAGAATGTGGATATCCAGAGTGATTAGTTTATGGTCAGATCTAACTAGCAAGGGGTTCACCTCTGGTGTGGAACACCGGTCGCCCATGTTGGTGATGACCAGGTCCAATATGCTGTCACCTCTGGTGCGGGTGTTGACCAGTTGATCCAGGGCATTTGAGTTTATAAATTCTAGGAAATGTTGGGCAAAGAAGTTAGTACTTGAGTAGTTCTCCCAGTTAATGTTTGGGTAATTAAAATCACCCAATATCAGGGTGTTTGGCAGGACCTTTATGCTTTCCAGTGTTTCCAGATATGTGGAATGGGGGTCCTGGGACATGGTGGGTGATCTGTAGCAAGCTACAATTTGAATTGCAGGTTTGCCCATTGATAGTTGCATGTGGATGATCTCTGAAGCATCGTGCTGTGCCACTAACCTGAAGGTGTGGGTATCATTGATGAATATTAATGTGCCCCCACCTTTTGTATTTCAGTCCGGGTTTTGTGGCCGAAATGTATAGTATGATTTGTAGCCTAGTAGTGCTGGGGTGCTCTCTGGAGCCTTAAACCAGGTTTCTGTTACTGCACATGTATCAGTTTTCTACATACTGAGGAGTGCTTAGAGTGTGTGCATTTTGAGGTTTAGACTTCTGGCATTGAGTAGCATTATCCTCAGTTTTTTGTTACTTGTGCTATTTACGGTGGTGGGTTTGTCTTTTGAGCCTTGCCTAAAAAAGGTACTATGGGGGTGGTAAGATCCTTGGCCAGTATTCGAAAGCCTAAGGGTGACAGGTGCAAGCCTTCTCTAGTGAAGCAGCGTGGCTTGTCGAGCATGTCATCCCAGACTGACAGACACTGGATCCCCTTTGAGTGACACCACAAGCTTAGCCAATTGTTGAAATTGATAATTTTTTCTTTATACTGCGGTATCATTCTTGGTGAGGGCAGGATGCTACTCAGGGTCATACTGGCCTGGGCTATGTGATCAGAGAGCTCTTCCATGTCTCTTTTCATGAAGTCCAGGGAGGTATGGCTGAGGTCATTCACACCAGCATGGACAATGATAGAGTCACATTTGGACTTGTTCTGGAGTGACCTGAGTGCTTTTGTTATGTGGCGGATCCTGGCACCCGACAGGCAGCTAACAGTAACCTTCTCCTTATTCAGCCTATTCAGTGGGACGTCAGTGTGCCTGACTGTAGAGTCACCTATTACTAGTATGTTGGGCATGTTATTTTGCCTTAAGGTCTGTGATTGTATGGCACACTGGTTTTGTGAAGTATGTGTTCCATGGTTTGTGTTTGGGGGGGTAGAGGTTGCTAGGATGTTTGCTTTGGAAGTCTCTGTTGGTTTTTCAGATTTTTATTTAGAGCCTCCAAGTATGTTTTCATGTATTTGTGTGTTTTTTGCCAGTGCTGCTTTAATGGGTCTATGTGAGACTGGTGGTTTGATGCAAGTATTTCCCTTCTCTTGACTGTCTGATCCAGTCTTGGGTTAAGATAGCTTATCCTCCAGTTTGGCTGTATAATTGCATCTCTCACATGTATTAGTGTTTGGTGGTAGGAGGAAGGGGTTGTCTGTGTACATGAGACAGTTGTAGCATTGCCTCAAAATGCCCAGACTCACCAGTTGGACTGGAGAGTACAACTGAAACTGCCCTTTGGACATGTCTGGTTAGGTACAGTGAACTGTTTTACTGATTGGCTGGTAAGGTCAAATAGAAAGCCTTGTCCTTCTCTACAGTATAGGGGGGGTCTAGTGCTAAGGTTTATTAGTGCTTGCTATGAGTTTTGAGCAAGTGCCGGGCTGAAAAGTGAATGGTTATAGTGCTTAAGTTGAAAGTTTGTCTAGTTCTAAGAGAAAAATTGAAGAGGAGACTTTGTGGAGCCGGGAATAGTTATAACCTAACTAGCCGGCGCTGCCCAGTGTGCAAAACCACGCAAATGTGGGTTTTATAGCAGGAAAATGAAAGAGAGAGAAATTAGCCCAAAATGGCCAATAAACTACTAATTTCTGGGTTGAAACCACTCCACCAGGGACAGATAGGGTGCTCAAAGCTCCCCTCTCTCACAGGTGAACAGAGAAACTTCCTTCTATCCAAGTAATGTATGAGCAAACACAGAGACTTGTAACACAGCCCTGAATTCATCACTAACCTGAAAACTGGACTATACTAGCTTAGAAAGGCAGGAAAACAAGTATTTATTTTAGTTTTTTTGTTGTTTTTGTTGTTATGATGTTCCCAAACCTGTAACTCTTTCCATCATGCTTCAAAGTATGGCCTTGGTGCAACATGTCTTCAAGAAGGCATACCAGTAGCTTATGTGTCCAGAACTTTAACTCAAACAGAGATGCATTATGCACAAATAGAGAAAGAACTTTTAGCTGTAGTGTTCACATGTTCGAAGTTCAATGATTATATTTATCGAAGACCTATCCAAATAGAGACTGATCACCAACCACTAGTAACAATTCTGAAAAAGCCAATGCATACAGCCTCAGCACGATTGCAATGCATGATGTTAAAACTGCAAAAGCACAATTTCAATATTGTTTATAAAGAGGGCAAAATACTTGTACCTTGCTGATGCTTTGTCATGTGCACCTAGACAAACGACAGAGCAGCATGAAGATGAAACTGCAGACTTTGAAGTCATGGAAGTCACAAATTTTTTGTCATCACGGCTTGACAAACTAAGAAATCACACAGCTTCAGACCCAGTTCTCCAGATGCCGGAAAATGTTGGCTGGCCAACGCGACAAACCAGTTTACCACTTGACATTCAGCAGTATTTTCCTAACCGAGACAAGGTCATCATGATGGAAGATGGAATCATCATGAAAGGTCCAAAGGTGGTAATTCCTAAAGCATTACAATAGGAATATATCAAAATTTTGCATTGTGGCCACCCAGGTACTGATTCAACCAAAAGAAGGACAAGAGGCATTGTATTTTGGCTTTCTATGTCTAAAGATACAGAGAAGGAAACTCCAGCATGTTCAGTTTGCAACAGCACCAAACCACATCAATAAAAAGAACAACTTCAGCAAAACCAAATTCCTGAATTACCATGGTCAATGGTTGCTATGATATTTTCAAATGGAATGGTCAACATTACTTACTGTTAGTAGACTCTTACTCAAATTAGTTTGAAATTGACCTACTTCCTAACTTGATGTCCAGCACTGTCATTACAAAATTGAAGAGATTTTTCTGTCCATGATAGTCCCCACAAAGTCATGTCTGACAATGACAATGTCTGACAATGATGCACGGTTTACAAGTCCACAGTTTAAGAAATTTGCTGAGTCCTGGGGCTTTGTTCATGTTACCAGTAGTTCTGAGTATCAACAAGCTAATGGGTTAGCTGAACGTGCAGTGCAGATGCACAACATATTTTAGAGAAATCTAAGAGACATGGTACTGATGTTTTCTTTAACTTACTTAATCTTAGAAACACTCCTTGAGAGAACTTGCTTGATTCACCTGCTCAGAGTTTAATGTCCAGACAGACTAGAACAACTCTACCAATCAGTAAACATTGTTATTACCAAATGTAAAGAAAAACAAAGTTGTCAAGGCTCAACTTTCAAGAAAATGTCCATCACAAAAGTTGTACTACGATAAGACCAGTAAACCCCTTAGACCATTGCTACAAGGAGAAGTTGTGAGAATGCAAACATCTAAAGGATACGACTGAGTGGGAATCATGAAGGACATTTGTGAGGAACTGAGATCTTACAATTGGAAGGAATGGATTTCAGATGGAAATGAAGACATTTGGTACCTGTCTCTGAAGCAGTGATGCAGCAGATTGCCTGTGCTGATGACTCTGATTTCCAGAGTAGCTCTACACCTGTTCAGATTCAACAGGAACAGTGTTCTTCCTTAAAATAATTTTGATGCAATCCCTGATGTTCCAGTTTTGAAGAATCCCCAGATACTGTCCTTGTTGTTAAACCCAGTCAAAATGTCTATGTTATCAGATGGGGTAGAATTTCCAGACCAAATCCAAAATACACAGGGACTTGTACTCAGTTTTGTTTGTTAAAATGTTGATATATTTTCTAGTTCTCAAAATGTCTTTGTTTTCCTATTTGCATGTCAAACATAACTAAAGAGGGAGGATTTAATCAGTGTATATATTAACCCTAGTCAGCCACTGTAGTCAGAGAGCACATACATATAAGTTACTGAGCATGTTCGAGATTAATGCTATTTTGTATAGTGATTCAGTGTGAGTGCTAGATTGAATGGAGATGCATATTCCAGTCTTTGAAGTAATGAGTCAGTCATTAGGAATATGAAATTCAAAGTATATGTTCCCGTTACAGCTCCTGATATGTTTATGCATACTAAACAACTTGAACCCATCCCATGCCTCAGTGTCTCATTTGAATACATGAGACATGTGACAGGAACCATATTAAAAAACTGATCATAAAAAAAGTGAGAAACAATACTGCACAGATTTTAACAGGTTCTTAATTCTCTTTTTGGAACATAATTCAAGATGCATTTCATGTACATTTAACTTCCACGTTCTTCCTGTAAACTACTCACAGCACCCTAAATAAGCATGCATAATATCCCGTTTTTGCTATATGGAGAAAACAGACTTCATGGCATCTATAAGGAAATGTCCTAAAGTGTCTACATTTGGAAGCTCAGCCATAGGCTAAGCCTTTACATCTTTGTGCCTATGAAGTACTTATTTCAATTTTTTTTAATTTAGTTTGTTAATCTCAGTGAATTCATCTGTTTATAAGGTTTTATGGTTGGTCAGTTTTGGGATACTACATCAACCCAATTCTTTTGCAGAAAAAAATATTTGCTACAAATTATCGTTTAAACTTCCAAATTATTTACTTTGCAAACATAACTTTGAGTCTTCAACAGAAAATTGCAAATAAAAAAGACAGCTTCAGAGAAAAATTAAATAAATACCACATACAAACATTTTGCAAATGTATGCATAGTTGGGTTTTGCCATATATTTCCCAGAGCCGTAAAGACGGTTATGCCATAAGAAATATAAAATCAGCACATCACTTTATAACTCTTTAAGAGTACACAGGCAAACATCTGTGGTAGGCAAATTTCTTTTCAGGTGAAATATCATTAGTAGATTGGTCATTATTTCCTGCTCTGGGTGTTAGCCATTAGTCATCCAAGCCTTACATTAAAGGCCTTGGGAAGGAAGAATGTCTGATTATATTATTTATTTTATTTCTTACAGTTACTGCCAAACTTTTAATATCTTTCACATAATGTAGCACATGACAGTACAACAATGAACATTTGTTCTGCTTTACTTGTTTTATTAACTCATTAAACCTTAATGGTGACTTCAGGCATTTCCTTAAGTGATGCTGCAAGGTGTGTAATATTGTTAGCTTATATTAAAGATCATGATTGCAAAACCATGTCACATACAAATTCTAGAAAAAATTCATCCTAAAGCTTACATAATAGGCAACACAATTACAATGATACTTGAACTCTGTTTAGTACAGCTAGAGGAATATTAAGTACTTTGTATATCAAACTATGTATTTATCGTAATTTTCATATTTTAAATATCTCAAGAGCCAAGTTGCTTAGAGATAATTATGCATTATTTAGTTAGTTATTCTTTTACTGTTGTCTAAACTGAATAAGGTTGAAAGATGGCTCATATTAAATAAATAAATAAAATAAAAATAATTTATTAATAGAAACTGGTATATAAAACAAAGTGATGATCTTGCTAAAACTGGAATTACAGCATCATCAGATCTGTATGTTGTAAAATTTGGAATGGGAAACCTAAACAGGGATTCATAGAAGTCACTACAGTGACACAACTTGAATGGAATGTGAGAGATGATAGCAACAGAAGGTAGTTTCACACACACTGAAGATGCGGAGATAAATGGAGTATACAGCAGAAATTTGCTTGTTGGTAATTTTAAGGGACATGAAGAGTAGGTGTGGGGAAGATGTATGTAAGCTGAGATGTGGTAGCAGTGTACGCAGAGATGTAAAATCAAATAACAATGCAGCATGTCTTACAAAGACAGCATAAGGACATCAACTTACCTGTGCCATCCTACAGTGCCCAAACATACATTTTCACTTGCAGCAGTTCTGACTCTTTTCCAGGCTCTGTCTCAATTTCTTTTTAAGTCAGATCTGTTGGTATTGTACATTCTGCTGTCATATGTCTGTAATCTTTGCGATTTTGTCTTGCCACTATTTCTTAATATGGTAATTGAATGCTTCATGGTTTAATCAGTTGTAGTTTCTATCCATGTAATGTACTGGATTCTGAATTGTGATGAACTCAAGATTTTAAAGATGGCTTTAAGTGGGTTGTAATCTATTACTGATGTACACCCATTTTGAAATAAATGTAGTGCTTTTTTCTGTTTGTGGATATATTTATTTATTAATTACCTTCTTATGCAGGCTGTTGCTTTCTCTTTATCATTTTGAATTTGACTTTCATTGCTTCAAGGCCTATTGAACTTACTCCAGTCTCCAAGAATAATTCTTAGTTTGTGCTGATGTATGACATTACTATTTTTGAAATGAAAACATTATTTAAACTGATGAATTGCCTTCAGATGCTAGCCTTTCCTTTCAGAAACTCTCTTAAAGTTGCATTAATTTTACTGAAATCATTAATGAAACATGAAAATGTGTCACTCAAAAACATCTTAATTTGCAATGTGTGGATGGGACTTAGCCCATAAAACTTTAATTCTGTTTGGTTCTGGTCTTTTTTTCTTGACAATATGAGCTCATAGCATTGTAATACAAACTTCTCAAACTTACTTGCTTTGCCTTTGTTTTTATTTTTTTCTATTAATCTTTTATGTTTATTCATTATTAGTGCAGTATTTTTAATCCTGTCATGTATCTCTGCAGAGAAATATCATGCTCTTATTATGTTTTTGTATGCACATCAGTACATGACTTGTTCTAGGGACATTCTGTACAATTTTGTATGCAAATATGTGATGAGCTCCTTCATGACATTCAACGTGTTTTTAATGACTTGCGTCCTGTGAATGTAGGTTCACATCCTACATAGAAGGGTGCAATATCTGACCATCGATGGACCTTCCTATACTGAATACACAGTTTGCCCAGAGGTTGCCTCTTTCTCATCAGTGTCCCACACTAGAAAAAGTAAAAAAATAATAAATAATAATATCTGGAACCATGAAAGAATAAAACAAACTCAAATTTTAATAATGTTAAAATACTGATAAAAGAATTGATAAAAACACTTAAAACACAAATGATATAACAATTTCAACATTAAGGCTTCATCAGGCTGCTATGAATAGAACTAAAACATTGGTTTATATACAATTGCTAAACAGCTTCATATGATCACATGCAATTAGTGAACGTAGTTATGCAGGTATCTTAGATGAGGTCTTAAAGTGACCATGTAGTTAAGCCCAGGTAGAGTGCGTGATTTAAATCTAAAAATCCAGTTTAGTTCTTCTTGTTCAGTTCAGATTTAACTGAATTTTCAATGTGCATTACTAGTACCACACACACTTTTTATTTATTTATTTATTGACATTTGTTAACCGGGTTAGTCCAACTGGACTTGTGGCCCATTTTCAGTGGAGACCTGAGGAGAAAAGCTCCAACAATACATTTCTATTACAGAGTAATATATTAATACAACAAATAATGTGGTGAGAAGCAACTATACAGAGCAAAAGTTTTAACATTTGTTAGGTACATACAAACAAGTTAAAGTTCCAAGTATGGATAAGGAGCCAAAAAAGACATTAAGAAACATAATTTTTCAGTGAGATAATGCATTGGGTAGAGCAGTAAAACAAAGTAAATATATAATTCTGGAGTTTGTGTGGCATTATGTAAATACCTTATGAGAAGTGAAAGGGGGGACTAAGTGGGGTCCTTGATAAGGGAGAGTGTGTAAATACCTTATAGGTTCATAGGTTCATACTAGGCTATCTGTCCTAGGGCATTTATAAGCCTAGCCAGAGTGTGTTTGGCTTTCGCCACCCATTTTAAATGAATTTTGCTATGCCCTTTTTCAAGGTTAGTATAATGTGCCTCTGTCTAACAGTGACACAGAAGTGATACCCGGGGTAAACCTACTACCTCCCATCCACTCATCAAGATTCCTCTTGAAGAGAGTCAATGAGGGACTCTGCCTAACCTGGACTGGGATTTTATTCCAGAGTGAAGGGAGCCTCTGGGTTATTTATTTCAGTGCTGAGATTCAAGTCTCTCGAGTGCGTAGCTCGATGGGATTTGGATTTTCTGAGGTGCAGCATGTCCATTAATTCTGAGATGGACATGGCTTTATACGTCAGGCACAGATCGCCTCTGAGCAGGTGGTATGCCACTGAACAGAGCTGGAGTTTCTTTAACCGGGCAGCATATGGCATCTGTTTGAGCCCTTTGATCCTCTTGGTGAGGTACTTTTGGGGTCTTTCCAGTTGCTGCAGGTGTCTGGAAAGGTACATCCCAAAAGGGGCATTGTACTCAATTATGGGCCTGATGAGGGATGAGTAAAGAGGCACGATGACCTCCCCTGATCTAGATGTGAATCCCTTCATGATTAGGTGGGCTATATAAAATGTTTTCCTAACCACTTTGGCCACGTGGTTGTCAAATGAGAGATTGCTATCAACTTGGGTCCCCAGGTCCCTAATTACTCTTCCAGATTAATGGATTACCACCTATGTGGTAATTTGTGGGCACTTTGTTTTTGCCAAAGGGGATGACTATACACTTTTTGGCATTTAGCTTGAGGCCATGGCTCTGGCACCAGTTGTCTGTTTCTATGAGGCCCTTTTGTAGGATGCTTGTGTTGGCTGGAGAGTCGATTATGGTGCCCAGTTTGCAGTCATCTGCGAACTTGGTCAGCCACAGTCCTTCCGTGTTAGCCTGTACCTCTGAGAAATATATACCGAACAAGAGAGGTCTCAGGACTGAGCCTTGTGGGATGCCACTTGTAACTGGTTTGGAGTCTGGCATGGCTCCAGCAATTCTAACCATGTGGGTTCTGTCCTTCAACCTGTTTGCAACCCATCTAGTGACATAGGGGTTTATATTTAAGCTGGTGAGCTTATCTATAATGCCCAAGTGGGGTATTGTATCGAAGGCTTTTGCAAGGTCCAGGTAGGCTGTGTGGACCACCTTCCCCTTATCAATGGCCTTGGTGACTGTTTCAAAGAAATCAACCAGGTTTAAGAGGCAGGATCTGCCCTTAACAAAGCCGAACTGGGTAGGATCCAGTGTCTGTAGGTCCCCAATATCTTTATTTATGAGGTCCATGATGATCCTTTCCATAGCTTTGCAGACCAAGCAAGTCAGGCTTATGGGGCGATAGTTTCCAGGATCTGTTGAGGCACCACCTTTGTGGAGAGGGACCACTGTTGCTGTACGCCACTCTTTGGGTACATATCCTGTAGTAAAGCTGAGATTGAACAGTAGTTTTATATTTGGGTTTAGTTCTTCTTGGAGTTCATGTAGGATGCAGCCCGGGACACCGTCTGGTCCCATTGATGCTGTGTTTTTTTATTTGGAGAGGGCGGCTCTTACCTGAGCATCTGAGATGTCGGGGGGGGGCAGCACTCTGCTGGGATAGATATTTGCCCTTTTGGTGGGGAAGGGGGGGAGAAGTTTGTGCTGAACCTGTCAGCTAGGATGTTGGCAATGTCTGTGGGTTCGGTGCATTTTTTGTCATTTTGGACTAATTCTGAGCATATCTGGGAATTCCCACCCAGGTTCCTAACATAACTAAAGAAAGCCTTGTGATTATCCTTAGTGTCCTGTGCAATTTTTCTCTCGAAGCTGGCCTTAGACGATTTTAGGAGTGCCCGTAGTTTTTTGCTAATACTGATCAGAGATGCCTTCCCTTTTTGGGATTTTGGTCTATCATGTAGTAGCTTCCTCCTTCTATTGTATAGTTTGTTTATGGCTGGGGTCCACCAGACAGGATGCCTAACTTTGGAGGATTGGGTCTTGGTTTTATTTGGGATTGCATGATCCATGCATTCCTGAAGGTGTTCATAGAATGCGTTTATAAAGGATTCTGCAGTCTGGGCTGTATTTTCCACAGGCCCGGGGGCTTTGAAGGATTCCACCTTGGTTTTGAGGAGTGCGAAATTTGCTTTAGAGAAGTTTTTCACTGTGATTTTCTGGGCAGGGGCTGGGGTCGGGATGTTAATATCTAGTGAGATTAGTTTATGGTCTGATCTTACCAGTGAGGGATACACTTCAGGTCTGGAGCATAGAGTCCTCATTTTGGTGATGATCAGGTCCAGTATGTTTTCCCCTCTTGTGGGTGTGGCAACAAATTGTCCCATAGCATTTGAGTTTATAAATTCTAGAAACCTTTGGGCTAGGGTGTTGGAGTTAGAGTAATGCTCCCAGTCTATGTTAGGGTAGTTGAAGTTGCCCAATATAATGGTGTTTGGGGAGACCTTCATATTTTCCAGTGTTCTCAGGAAGGCCGAGTGGGGTTCCTGGGTTTGGGAGGGTGGTCTGTAGCAGGCTATAAACTGGAAGGCAGTTTTACCCACTGTTAGTTGCACATGGATAGTCTCTGATGCTTCGTGCTGTGCCACCAACCTGGAGGTGTGGGTATCTTTGACGAATATTGATACTCCCCTTCCTTTTGTGGTTCGGTCCAAGTTTTGGGGCTGAAAAACATGGTATGGGGTATTACCTGGCAGTGCTGGGGTGCTCTTGGGAGCCTTGAACCAGGTTTCTGTTACTGCACAGATATCGATGTTCTCCATGCTAAGGAGAGTTTCGAGTGCGTGCATCTTGAGGTTTAGACTTCTGGCGTTGAGTAGCATTACTCTTAGTTTCTTATCCCTTGTGATACCTATGGAGGTGGGTTTGTCTTTTGAGCCTTGCCTAAAAAAGGCACCATGTGGGTGGCAAGAGCCTTTGCCAATATCCGAAAGCCCAGGGGTGACAGGTGCAAGCAGTTCCTAGCGAAGCATCGTGGCTTGTCGAGCATGTCATCCCAGGCAGACAGGCATTGGATCCCCTTTGAATGACATCAATACTTAAGCCAATTGTTGAAATTGATCATCTTGTCTTCATATTGTGGCATCATTCTTGGTGAGGGTAAGATGCTACTCAAGGTCAGGGTCATACCGGCCTGGGCTACATGCTCAGAGAGCTCCTCTATGTCTCTTTTCATGCAGTCCAGGGAGGTACGTCTCAGGTCATTCACACCAGCATGGACAATGACTGAGTCATATTTGTACTTGCCTTGGAGTGACCTGAGTGCTTGTGTTATGTGACGGATCTTAACGCCCGACAGGCAGCTCACCGTGACCTTCTCCTTGTTCAGCCTGGTGAGCAGGACGTCAGTGTGCCTGACGATAGAGTCACCTATTACAAGTGTATCAGATGTGTTGTTTAGCCTTAAGGACTGTGACTGTTCAGCACACTGGCTTTGTGAGCTATGTGTTGCACTTGTTTTGTTTTGGGGTAGCAGTTGCTTGGGTGTCTGCTTTGGAGGTCTCTGTTGCTTAGGCAGATTTTTATTTAGAGCCTCCAAGTATGTTTTTGTGCGTTTATGTGATTAGTTTGCTGTCATGGTAGGTCTATGTGAGACTGGAATTGTAGTGAGTGTGGTTTCCTTCTCCTCCTGACTGGTTACGCCAGTACTGAGTTGAGAGAGCTTAGCCTCCAGTTTGGCTATATGGTTGCATCTCTCACATGTGTTGGAATTTGTTGGGAGGAGGAGAGGGTTGTCTGTGTACATGAGGCAGTTGTAACATTGCCTCAAGATTCCCAGATTCACCAGCTGGACCAGAGAGGAGATTGACAACTGACCTTTGGACATGCTAGAATAGTATTGGGAATTCCTTTATAATTGAAAAAAGGGCCAATGGGGAACAAAGTACTCAAGGGGAGTTTGTGAGGGTGTAGTGCTTTTAATTTTTTTGTGCTGACTTATATAATTGCTTTAGTGAGCAAGTGCCAGGCTTTAGAGTGGGAATAGGGTGTTTATTATGAGAACTAGATCAGTTCTAAGGGAAAAAGTGAAGAGCAGACTTTGTGGAGCCGAGAATGGTTTAAACCCAATTAAGCAGAGCTGCCCGATGCTGCGCTATGAGCAAAATCGCGCAAAGCCGTGCCAAAGCAGGTTTTATACAGAGGGACTTGAAAGAACTAGAAATTGGCCCAAAATGGCCAATAGACTACCAGATTCTTGTGCTGGGAACACTCCTCCAGGGATAAATAGGCTGCTCTAAGCTCCCCACTGCCACTGGTGAACAAAGAAGCCTCCCTTTATCCAAGAAAGGAAATGAGCAGCACAGGAACTTTCCAAAAGTCCAGAATACAGCAAAGCCTGTATTTGGACTACTCTAGGTCAGGAAAGATGGGAAACAAGGAATTTTTTTTCTTTTTTGCAACAAACAGCAGGAAAATGCAATAAATATGTAACACAGGCTAGTGCACTTGAGTGTGTAGCCTCAACAGGTAAATGCAACAAACAGGACAAACTTTAAAAGTGCAGGTGCAAAAACAACTTTAATCAGTTTAAAACAGTTCAAGAAGCAGAAATACTTGCAGTTTAGCTAGATCGGACAGTCGCCCAGGTAGTAGCAGGAAAAAAACACTTTTATCAGGTTAGCAGTCGCTCTTTTAGCCTCTCTGCTGCTAGCACCACTCTGCAGGACCATGAGGAGCTTGGCTGAGTAGTAACAAGCGCACAAACTGCGCCAAAGCGGGTTTTATACAGGGGGGCTTGAAAGAGCTAGAAATTGGCCCAAAACAGCCAATAGACTACCAGATTCTTGTGCTGGGAACACTCCTCCAGGGATAGATAGGCTGCTCTAAGCTCCCCACTGCCACTGGTGAACAAAGAAGCCTCCTTTTATCCAAGAAAGGAAATGGGCAACACAGGAACTTTCCAAAAGTCCAGAATACAGCAAAGCCTGTATTTGGACTACTCTAGGTCAGGAAAGATGGGAAACAAGGATATTTTTTATTTTTCTTTTTTGCAACAAACAGCAGAAAAATGCAATAAATATGTAACACAGGCTAGTGCACTTGAGTGTGTAGCCTCAACAGGTAAATGCAACAAACAGGACAAACTTTAAATTACAAGCGCAAAAGCGTGCTAAAGCTGGCTTTAAAGCAGGGGGTTAGAAAGAGATAGGAAATGGCCCAAAACAGCCAATAAACTACAGGTCACTGGGCTGGAACCACTCCTCAAGGGACAGATAGGCTGCTCAGAGCTCCCCACTCTCACTGGTGAACAAAGAAGCTTCCTCCTATCCAAATAAGGATATGGGCAACACAGGAACTATGACACAGCCCAGAGATCAGCAATACCTGAAGACTGGACTATTCTAGCTCAGTAAAGGTGGGAAACAAGGATTTTTTATTTTTTTTTTACAAAGTAGCAGAAATTAGGTACAGAAACACAGTAAATGCTTTAATTCGGCTAGTGCACTTGAGTGTGTACCCTACCAGTTAAACTAAGCAAAAACAAACTTTAAAAGTGCAAAAAAAACTCAGAAATACAGGCAGGAATGCAATAAAACAACTTTGCAGAGCTTATTTAGTTAAAGAAACAGAAAAGTCTATATATACAGAAAAGCAGCTAAAACCCACAAACACTTCAGATGCAGTGCAACCTAGAGCACTTGAGTTGTAGCAATATTAAGGTAATTACAGTTATAATAAATGCTCTGAAATATACTCTACATTTCCAAAATGTTTGAGAAGCACAGTCAGAACACAAGGAGGATCAGGCAAAAAAAAAAAAGAAAAGAAAAGAAAAAAAAAAGTTTTGTTTTTTTTTTCTTTTTTTTCTTTTTCTTTTTTTCTTTTTTGAAAGGGAAAAAGGAGAAACAGAAGGCCTTATCAAATGTTCTCCCTTTACTAGGTAGAATGAGCTAATGACACTAGACTGGGAGGAGTGTCACAGATCAGATTTACAGTAGGGCCGAGCAACTGCAAAGCCACCAAGTATAATAGCAAGACACCAACTGGGCGGGAGGGTGGGGACAATAGCCTACAACCAGTAGCACTAGAGAAAGCCACAAACAGATAAAGATTTGTAAAGATACAGAATGCTTTTAACTGCAGACAAATCAGTTACTTGTGCAGATTAATTAATAGCAATAAAATACACTCGAAGACTAAAAAGCAGGCAATAAAAGTACTATATATTAATTGTTAAAAACAATAATCTGTATAAATAATCAAAAAAAAAACAGGATACTTATATATCTCGGCTAACAGCTGCGGTCAACAACTCTTATCCACTCTGCTCAGTGTGTATAGACAGAAACCCTATCAAAGTTAGGGCTTAAATACTAGAAGAACAACTTTTTTTTTTTACAAGAACACAAAAGAACCAGCCCCCACTCAGCAGACTATTAACACAATATAGCCAAGTTAAAGAGAGGCTTCAGCTAGAAGCAATAGCCTACAGCCAGTAGCACTAGAGAAAGCCAAAAACAGATAATGATTTGTAAAGATACAGAATGCTTTTAACTGCAGACAAATCATTTACTTGTGCAGATTAGTTAATAGCAATAAAATACACTCGAAGACTAAAAAGCAGACAATAAAAGTACTATATAGTAATTGTTAAAAACAATAATCTGTATAAATAATCAAAAAAAAAAACCAGGATACTTATATATCTCAGCTAACAGCTGCGGTCAACAACTCTTATCCACTCTGCTCAGTGTGTATAGACAGAAACCCTATCAAAGTTAGGGCTTAAATACCAGAACGACTTTTTTTTTTTACAAGAACACAAAAGAACCAGCCCCTACTCAGCAGACTATTAACACAATATAGCCGAGTTAAAGAGAGGCTTCAGCTAGAAACAATAGCCTACAGCCAGTAGCACTAGAGAAAGCCACAAACAGATAAAGATTTGTAAAGATACAGAATGCTTTTAACTGCAGACAAATCAGTTACTTGTGCAGATTAGTTAATAGCAATAAAATACACTCGAAGACTAAAAAGCAGACAATAAAAGTACTATATATTAATTGTTAAAAACAATAATCTGTATAAATAATTGAAAAAAAACAGGATACTTATATATCTCAGCTAACAGCTGCGGTCAACAACTCTTATCCACTCTGCTCAGTGTGTATAGACAGAAACCCTATCAAAGTTAGGGCTTAAATACCAGAAGAACAACTTTTTTTTTACAAGAACACAAAAGAACCAGCCCCCACTCAGCAGACTATTAACACAATATAGCCAAGTTAAAGAGAGGCTTCAGCTAGAAACAATAGCCTACAGCCAGTAGCACTAGAGAAAGCCACAAACAGATAAAGATTTGTAAAGATACAGAATGCTTTTAACTGCAGACAAATCAGTTACTTGTGCAGATTAGTTAATAGCAATAAAATACACTTGAAGACTAAAAAGCAGACAATAAAAGTGCTATATATTAATTGTTAAAAACAATAATCTGTATAAATAATTGAAAAAAAACAGGATACTTATATATCTCAGCTAACAGCTGCAGTCAACAACTCTTATCCACTCTGCTCAGTGTGTATAGAAAGAAACCCTATCAAAGTTAGGGCTTAAATACCAGAAGAACAACTTTTTTTTACAAGAACACAAAAGAACCAGCCCCCACTCAGCAGACTATTAACACAATATAGCCAAGTTAAAGAGAGGCTTCAGCTAGAAACAATAGCCTACAGCCAATAGCACTAGAGAAAGCCACAAACAGATAAAGATTTGTAAAGATACAGAATGCTTTTAACTGCAGACAAATCAGTTACTTGTGCAGATTAGTTAATAGCAATAAAATACACTCGAAGACTAAAATGCAGACAATAAAAGTGCTATATATTAATTGTTAAAAACAATAATCTGTATAAATAATCGAAAAAAAACAGGATACTTATATATCTCAGCTAACAACTGCGGTCAACAACTCTTATCCACTCTGCTCAGTGAGAAGTGAAAGGGGAGACTGGGTGGGGTACTTAATAAGGGATAGTGTAGTGGGGATTAAGTGGGGTCATTACAAGGGTAGGTCCTGGAATTGAGAAAATATGTTTTTAGTTTAGTTTTAAAGTGGGAGGTGTGTGGAATTATATGTAAGTCAAGGGGAAGTCTGTTCCAGGCATGGGCGACAGAGTATTTATAAAGTAGTTTGCCTACAGACTTTGTTGGGTGGTAAATGTCAAGTAGTTGTTGATTAGAAGTATGGAAGATTCGGGATGGAGTGTAGATAGAGACTAAGCCAGAGAGAAATTGACAGGAGGAGGGTTTATAAAGGATAGAGTGAAGCATGTGAAATTGATAATGTAGCAATAGTTGGGGAAGTTCAAGCCACTGGAGAGAGTTTAAGGCAGTGCAGTGGTGTGATTTGTATGGGGAGTTAGTAAGGAATCTGGCTATTTTATGGTAAGTTTGTTGAAGTTTATTAAGAGTGGTGGCCTGAATATTGGTAAGGACTGGGGCGGCATATAGGAGGGTAGGGAGGAGGATGCCTGTCCAAGAGTACATCTAGAATCAGGAGTTAAGAATATTTTGTTCTGATAAAACAGGCCTAACTTCTGGTGTGTTCTTTTTATACATTGGTGTATATGTAGGTTGAACTTTAGTTCATCATCGATGATGACCCCTTAGGAGTTTGGTATGGTTGTCAGGTAGGATAGTTGTATTATTAGAATAAGTAATAACAAAGGAGGTTTTATGGTGAGAATGAGAACGGGGAAGGAAAAGTAGGAGTTTAGTCTTTTTGGGATTAAGGATCAGTAGGTTTTGAGAAAACCATTGTTCTGTGGATAGTAGGGCTTGTTGGGTTAGGGAATGTAGTTTAGAAATGTTATTAGAGCTAGAGATAAATGTGAAGTCATCTGCATATTGAATGAGAGAAGAATCTTTACAAGAGGAGAAAAGATCATTGGTGAAGATGTTAAACAAAAGGGGTCCTAAGATGGAGCCTTGAGGAACACCAGTAGAGATGGGAAAAAAAGGGGAAGAGCTCACAGCCATTTGAAAGATTGCTCCCTGGCAGATAAGTAATCATTGAACCAGGCAAGTGATGAGGGTGATAGGTGTAGGCTTGCAAGTTTGGATAATAGTAAAGGATGAGAGACAGTATCGAAAGTTTTGGAGAGATCTAGGAAGAGACAAGAAATGAGTTTGTTCTTGTCTAGGGCCTCTGCAATGGTGTGTGTGAAGGAGAGGAGGGCAGTGGTGGTGCTGTGGTGTGGATGAAATCCGTGTTAGGTAGGGGTAAGCAAGTTATGGTCAAGGAGGTGTTTAAGAAATTGAGAGTGGACACATTTCTCTAGCATCTGAGAGAGGGGAGACAGAATAGCAATAGGACCGTAGTTAGAAGGTTCAGTGGAATTTCCACATTTATGAAGAGGGATAGCAAAGAAGGATTCCAGAGGGTGGGGACAGTAGATTCAAGAATGTATCTGTTTATTAGTATAGATATAGGATAGGCAATAAAGTCATCAGCAAGTTTGAGGAATGTAGGAGGTAATTTGTCAGTGGAGGGAGAGCATGGTTTTAGTGTAAGTAATAGACATTTGATATAGGTAGTGGAAACAGGCTAAAAGGAGAATGAAGTTGTGCTAGTTAGACTAGGAGGGGTAGTTATAGAATTTGAGTTAGGACTAGTGGTTATGAAATTTTGGATGGAAGAGATGAAGTGTTTGTTTAAGAGGGTGGCAGTTTCTAGAGGGGAAGAGTTAGGGTATGGTGAGGGATTAGCGGGACTTCCAGGATAGAGTTTATGTTTTAAAAGAGACATCTCCCACACACATTTGCACAAATAACCGACAGCCCACAACCGCGAAAATCAAAATTGTGATCATACACATACACACACCACCACACAAACACACATGCACCTACCTAACTACACTACAAAAAACAAAACAATACACACAAACACAACATTACATACAAACACATCTACCCTACCTATAAGAAGGGGGGCAAGCCCCCCTGCAACCCCCATGTGGGGGGCTGTGCCACCCACACCCCCACTACTAATATATCCTAACTCCGAGGTCACACTAAACACATAAAACCCAGGACTACACACACTCACACACACTAAAATCCCTACCCAATACCCTGACAAAGACACCACTTACCTGAATCTCCAGCTAAATCAACAAACCACAGTGCACATCACAAATGCGACACCACAAAGGCAGATTCGACATTTCCGCATTCGATATAGTGCAGTTTTGTGTAACTGCACTTTCAACTTTATAATCTCAAAATACTAAAATTTGATATTTTAGTATTTCGAGATTATAAAGTGAAACTATATATATATATATATATATATATATATATATATATATATATATATATATATATATAAATATTGTTAAAAAACAGTTTATGAGGGTTGCTACATTAAATACTGATGACATTAATATGGTGAAAAAGTCACACAAATTAACTTAAGAATTTATCCAAAGAGGTTATAGGACCACTGATATAAATAAACCCAAAACATAAGTTATCAGTAAACGTGGAACTGACTCTAAACCCATATTTTTTACCTCTGTACATTATGATAGACCTAACATGCAACATAAAACTACTTATAGATATGCTTTGGCTTATACTAAAATTACACTTAAAATCAAAAATATAATTGGAAAGCACTGGGGCATTGTAACTGAGATCCCCGAGTTATGTAACATTCTTAGCAGGACACCACAATACTTTCACAAGAGATCTGCCAATTTAAAGAATTAATTAAGGTACAGAGAACAACCCTCCAGCCGCCTTCACTTTACTAGTAATAAACAAGGAACATTTAAATGCAATAACTGCGTCCACTGCAGTTCCATCAATAGTGAACTTGTGAGCCTATGGTAATTGCAATATAAACAGCTTGGTTTACCTTGCAACCTGCTGTAAATGTATTGCATATTACACAGGGAAGACTCATAGAAAACTTAAGGAAAGGGTAAGTCAGCATATGTCTGACATCAAAAGGAACATTATAACAAGCACTTTATACAAACACATTAAGGCAACAGATACATCCACATATTTAAGTTTCTGATACTTAAAGTTATGACAGAAGTATTCAGAGGTGGTGATATCAAGCTTAAAACTGAACAAGAAGAACTAAACTAGATTTTAAGATTTAAATCACACATTCCCTGGGCTTAATGACACTGTCATTTTAAGACCTCACCTACGATAATTGCATAACAAAGTTTACTAGTTGCATTTGATCATGTGATGTTCTTTAACAATTGTATATAAACCAATGTTTTTAGTTCCTTTGATATCAGTCTGATGAAGCCTTAATAGTGAAAGTGTTATATCACTTGCGTTCTAAGTATTTTTTTAATCAATTCTTTTATCAGTATTTTAACATTATTAAAATTTGAGTTTGCTTTACTTGTTCATGGTTCCGGATACTATTATTTATTATTTTTTAACTACTGACTTGCTTTTGGCACCAGACTTATCACCACACTGACACTGAACTTTTCTGATGCTAGAATAAGTGGTAGTTGTAGGCTGAAATGCTGTACCACACAAGGTTATTACAGCTGGTACACATTTACATTCTCAAAAAAAAAAAATACTGATTCAGAAAAGAGTTGTCATCAACAATTTGTAGGTGCTTCTTAATCCTAAATAGGTAACAGCAATCTGTTTTGTAGACAAAGATATCATAAAAAGAGGCTTTTCTTTAACAAATGACATAACAGATTTGTAAGACCTAATAACCAAATCTGTAGATCCATGGACCCAACAAAATTGAGAATTGTTTTGTAAAATAAAGCAACTTTTATTAGAAAATTATTTATTTTAGCATATCTCCGCCATACATGTGGACACAACCCAAGCTGCCCACAATTGTGTCAGAAGCTTTTGGACTGAATTAACACTCCACTTTACCAGATATTCCCACTCATATTAAGAATAAGACAAACTCAAAAGACAAGCCACCCTAGTAGAATCAGAATATCATTTGGTTTTATAACAAAAGAAAAACAAGCATAGGAAAACAAAGCCCAACATACTATAAAACTCCTGACCAATCTAAACAGGCAGCTAAGAGGGTTAATTATTACTTCAAAGGCTAAATTTGAATAAAAAATAGCTTTTCAGGCAAAGGGCAACCACAAAGCTTTCTATAGCTATGTCTGTAGCCTCAAGGGAAATACACAACAATGCACAGAACTTACTGTGAATGACATCACCCTCACTGAACCAGAGGCCATTCCCGACCTCTTGGATGGCAAATTCAGCTCTAGTTTCTCCCCCCACTCCCCATCAATAGTTCAAATGAAATATGTACTACAGACCCCAAACCATTACTAGGGAAAAGGTCTTCAATGAACTTTTCAAGGCCAGCAACACTATATCGATGGGCCCCAAAAACTTCCCAGGATGCTTACTAAATAGCATGAAACATGACCTCTCTGGTCCACTTGAATCACTTTTCAACTGGAGCCTACAGTCAGGTTTTGTGTTCAGTAAAGGAAGGATTTCTACAGTCATTCCCCTGCACAAGGGAAGTCCAACCACTGATCCAGTTAACTACAAACCTGTATGTCTGACCAGCCGCATATGTAAGGACATGGAAAGAATCATCATGGACATAATAAATGAGGAAAAATGTAACCTGCAAATGCTGAAACCATCACAGTTCAGTTTTGGTAAAGGAAGGTCATGCCTAGTAAATCTGGTGCACTTTTTTGAGAGAGTTACCAAAGCAATGGATAAGGGCAAGACTGTTCACAAAGTTTACCTTGACCAGGCCTAGGCTTTTGATACAATACTGAACTCTCGCATTATAGACAAGCTCAATAAATTAGGAATAAACCCTTTTGTCACTTGCTGGGTAGCCAACTGTCTCACCTATAGGACACAAGAGGTCAAAATAGGTGAGGTGACCTCTACTAAGATGCCATTCACTAGCGGAGTCCCCCAGGGCTCGATACTATGCCTGCTCCTTTTTGGCATCTATTTCTCTGAAGTGGAAGCAAATGCTGAAGTTTTATGGCTGAGTAAGTTTGCAGATGATTACAGTCTGGAGGTTATCATCAACTCCTCTGTAGTCACTAGCATTCTTCAAGGAGGCTTGTCTCTATTTAACAAATGGTACCAAAGCTATGGTCTTAAACTCAGTGCTAAGAAATGCATAACTGTACCCTTTGGATAGTAAACCATCCTGGATAATTACCAAGCTGACAATATGTCCCTAAGAGTTGACCAAATGGTCAGGGATCTGGGTTTGCATGTAGACAGTAGCCTTATCTTCAACCATCTCATGGCCACAATGGAGAGGAAATCCTTTTATGTTCCTCAGCTTATAAGTAAGGGCATGGCATCTGGGTCCAAAAAGGTCATTATCCCACTGTCCACTGTTCTTATCAGACCAATCACAGAGTGCATTGACCCTTTTGGTATGTACCTAACCAGGCATATGTAGCAATTAAAGTGACCTTAGAGGTTCCTTTCAAAAAGAATGCACAGTATAACAGACCTACCTTACACAGAGGGCCTTAAAGTTCTTTCCCTCTACTTAGTCTCCTATAGATTGCTGAGGGGTGATCTGTGCTTGGCTTGCAAGGCATATACATGTCCAACACTTATGAATCTCTTGCAAATTCGTAAGTCAAACAGTACCAGAAATATAAGCTCTAAGGACCTGAATTTTCTGTGAATTAAACAGAACATGCTGGAAAGACAGGTATGTGTCCCAGAGACTGCCCTTCCTATGGAAGAGTCTTCCCATCCATGTGAAATTGAATTTGTCTACTACCTTATTTAAGTGCAACCTAGACTAGTGGATGGGAAATAGGAATAGGAAATTTACAAGAGGCCAGTCACCCATGTCCCTTATGGACTAAGGTAGCTTATAAATGCCCTCAATGTCCTATTTGGATACAGGATGTCATTATTCTTTTGGGAAAACTTGGCTAGGCTTAGAAAGGCCCCCCCCCCTCCCCCACATCGTTAGCTTAGTAACAATCTATGAATTTATGAATTGCTGAAAATAAGACATGGAAAATCCAAAGGTATAAATGCATGCTCAGATTCAAAATATTCTTGTGAGATATCTCTCTCTCTCTCTCTCTCTATATATATATATATATATATGGTATAAGGATCAAAAGAGATGTCAAAATGTACTACTGGTAAAGGTTAAAATGAATGTTGATCAGATTCAAAATATTTTTGTTATATACATTTGGTATAAGAGTGAAAAGAGAAGTTAAAATTTATTACTGGTAGAAGTTAAACTGGATGTTGAACTTTGTGATAACTCAGCTATTTATTACTCGATTTAAATAAATCATTACTATGCATTCCCCATGTTTTAACAATTATAAGTGCTATTTTAGTATGTTGTTGTCTTTCGGCTTTTCCCAGTTAGGGGTCGCCACAGCGGAACTCCAGTCCGCTAATGATTGGCAGTAGATTTTCACGGTGCCGAGTTGCCAGCTCAATGCCCAACCTTCAACGAAGGCATGCCCATTCACGCATGTCTTTCGGAATACCACTCAACCTGCGGGGAGGACATGCAGACTCCACACAGAAGGCCCTCCCCGCACACTAGCTGAGAATCGAACAGGAGAACCTCTTGCTGTGAGGCAACAACACTACTGCTGCACCACCGTGGATTATATATCCATTTGTTAGATATTAAATAGCTTCTGAGCTCTGGGGAAAAGCAAAGCAATGCAAGAAAAAAACAAACAAAAAAAAAAAAAAAACAGAAGATCCAGATGGTACACCGGGAATATTTTAGGATAATACAGGAACACATATAATGGACTCTTTCAAAAAATGAATGAGGGTTTTGTTTCACCATAGTACAACATAGTTGCAATTATAGCAGTTCTTAAAAGTGGTGTTAAAAACTAGCATTGAAAACTATAGATTGTTCAGTTTGACTTCAAGACTTGGAAACTACTTTGAAAGAATTCTGATTACATTTCTGATAAAATTTCTACTACTAAACAAATTATATCACAGGGATATTAGCCAATATGGCCTTACTCACGGGAGTTCCTGTCCTATAAACAGTTTCTTGTCATGCCAATGTAATTGAAACTAAAGAGCTAGACTTAACCAATGATGTTATTCTGGATTTATCAAAAGCATTTGAAAGAGTACCGGTAAAGGTTTATTGAGTGCCCTAGGCAGACACTTAGTTAACTGTTATGTTGTGATCTGGATTAAGAACTGATTAACAGATCATTTCAACTGCATTATCAAAGATAATTTTCAAATCCATGTTAATATCGAGTTCCACAAAGATAGTTCTGGGGCCCATATTGTTTGTGTGTGTATGTATGTATGTATGTATATATATATATATATATATATATATATATATATATATATATATATATATATATATATATAGATATTTGTGTGTGTGTGTGTGTGTGTGTGTATCTAGATAGACAGATATATAGTTTTCCATCATAATCTTGAAGCCAATATCTTGATTTCAAAGACCAAAATGCTAAAGGGCCTAATGTCTAAAAATACTGAATATCCCTACCAGTGTAAACCCAGGAACAAGTGCTTACAAGCCACCAGCTTGGAGTGGGGGGAGGGGCACGTTCTGAAGGTGCTAAGGAATGTATCTAGTGTCAACAGCTATCTAGTCAGATGCATATGGTCAACTAGGCAGTTGATCAACAGGTGTGTGATATCACAGACATTTAGGGGTTGCAAAATTTGCCCCATGTTTATGCGATCTTGGAGTTAGTACATAATTAACAGGAGGATTGCCACTTGCAAGAAACAATGTTTTATTTTGTTTTTACAAGTAAGAAAGTTCATGCTGTGAGGCTTTTTTTCGGTGCATGCAGTGATGTGTCAGCTCCCTTGTTTTCATCCATTTGCAGCTGATTTTTTTTGGTGTTTTTGCTAATAAGAAGTACACCTAATATATATATATATATATATATATATATATATATATATATATATATATGTGTGTGTGTGTGTGTGTGTGTGTGTGTGTGTGTGTGTGTGTGTGTGTGTATGTGTGCATGTGTGTATCTGAAGTTGGTACTGAGAATAAAACTTGTGTTATTGCTTTGCAGTCGCCCGGAAATATTGAAGTATTATGAACTCTGTAAACAAGGCTATGAACATCTAAAATGATCTGCATAACTTAATATAAATTTATTTGACACAAAAACAGGTAAACTGAGTACTAGGAACCATGCTGAAGAGGAAAACTTTATTAAGGTAAAACAAGTGCTTTCACTCCAGTCCAGATTGCATAACTCTGTTTATGATACTTCATGTTTTAGTTAGAGAGGTGGTGACAAAATTTTTACTGAGAACAGTATGAATTGATAACAAAATGTAATGCTGTAATCGTCCTCTGTGTCAACTTGTGCCCTAGGCAAAGGGGCTGCCCCCACCCACCACACATTTTGTGCTCCCTCCCAGTCTACTACACCCAAAAAAATGGAAAAAAGCACTACTACTAGAAGAGCAGAGGCCGCCTGTTTTAGTTGGCCTATGCCTAAGGCCGGCCATGGCTGTAATGGAACCTGGTTTGAATGATAGCTTTAAAGTCTGTTCTGAGTAGAAGGAGGCTTAGACATTAGCCTTTAATTGCTGGTGTGAGTGTGATGTCGTCATGGTTATTTAAAAATGCATTGTGTTTTTAGTTTTTTTTAAACTTGAGAAAGTGTTTGGATTGACATGAAAGTGCTTGTTTTACCTGAATAAAGGTTCCCTGTTTTGCATAGTTTCCGATCTGCAGTTTATCTGTTTTCCATTGAAAATATTTGTACTGTGATTGGATTTATTCTTGCTGCTGTCTTTTTAGGATGTAACTTAAATTTATGGTTAACTAATAATTGAATAAAGTTTAATATCCACAAAAGTGTAGTACTGCTATATATTATATGTTACTTTGTAATTGTTTGGGGGATTATTTGGCATAATTGTTTATTTCATCAAAATAGTATCTAAAATAAATGTTTTGGGACCATAAACATCTGTTACAAGTTGTAAGTACAAGACAGACCTTTATGTTGATTCTTATGCTTAATAATTTTATCAAACTAAAATTGACTACATTTCTGAATTTTATATCTAAACTAGTAATGATATTAATAGGCTGGAATATATTCAGAGAATATATACAAAGAAAATCTAGGCATTTTTATGAGTAAAGTCTTCAAAGATTGTTGCTCTAATATTGATGTTTGAGATTGCTATTCATGATCCAGATCTACTTACATATAATTATTGTCAAAAGATATATAATGCTAGAAAATATGACATATGGTTCATATAAGTACATGCTGAGGTAATTTGAAATCTCCATTTTTTTAGTAAATGCAAGGGAAGTTATGGAATAGATTGTCTCTCTATTTGAGAAGAAATACTGTGCAGATGTCATTAAAAAATTAATTAATTTTATGGATGATCAAAAATATCAGCTGTAAGATTCACGATACTGTCTTTAAGATATCTATTAGAGAGACTTAGGCTCATCAGCCAGTGATCATTGCTCATAGGGGAAGTACAAGGTGTCAGTCTGTAGACATTTATAAGCTAAGCCCAATTTCAAATATTCCCTCCAGCCTCAAGGAGGACAAGATAGACTTAGGAAGAATTTGAGACTCCCCATGCAATTGTCTAGGTTTACCCTGAAGGTATCAGGGATGCTATTCTGCTTGACACGTAGTGGAAATTTATTCCAGAACTGAAGAATATGTTGGGAGATGAATGCATCACACCAACATGTTTTTTATTTGTTTACTGATTAAGGTATACCTCCTTTAACTGGATATTTGAGGACCATATGCTCTATGAACAAATAGGAAGTCAAACAGAGTTGGATTCTTCATGGATCAAAAGGCCATACAGGGGAGTCTAGAAGGTATTGAATACAGAGACAGGGTTTCCAATTTATTCTGGTAGCTAACATTTTTAAAGCAATTGATCTTTTTAGTTATTAATCTCTGAGCTCATATCAAACTGAATGATATGTTTTGACAAATAGATGCTAAAAGGTGCATTGCATTCAGTAATGGGTCAGATCAGTGAGACAGAAGGTTTTCTGAACTTCTGTAGAGACATGATGGTAAAACAATAAGGAATTAACAAGAGTGCTTTGATCCCAGTCTGGAGTGTCTGATTGGAGGGTTGTAAAATGTTTGTTTACTAAATGAACTAGGCTACATTTTTTCACCTTTAATTTGAGACCATTGTCCTTCTACCAACTGTTAACATTGTTTAACCCACCTGTCAGTTGGTAGAAGATTGGATAACACCTAATTTTCAGTTATCTGGAAACTTAGATAACTATAGGCCAAGAGTGTTGGCCTGGAGGTTTGACAGATAGATGCCAAATAGGAGAGGGTCCAGCAGTGGGAATGTACACTCTGACCCAAAGAAAATGTAATTCTGCTTGGTGAAGGTGGTACCATTTACTAGCAGTTGTGCACAGTGTTGCTTGATACCCTTGAGGTTTGGACATACTGGAGAAGGTGTGGTTGTTTTAGCCTGAGAAACTATCTTAACCTCATAATTGGGCTTGCTGGATTTAATTAGTCCTCTTAGTTTCTTGTTTAGTTTTATTTGTGAGCTGTTATCGTTATGAAAGTTGTTCTTTTTGAGTTTGGCCATGACTTTTTTCTTTTTGTTATATACCCTATTAAGATTCCATCAGTGTGGTTTGTTTTTGGGGTTTGCTTTGGGCTTACTTTTCTTAGGTACACCAGCCTCTATGCAACTATTCATGTGTATGTACAATGTTTCTGTGAATAATTCTGCATAGGCTATTGTGAACACTGGGCTGGGAGTGGCACTGAATTTTGACAAACCTTAGAATGGTTTCTAATTGTAACAGGCTTTGTTGGGTTTTCTAAGTTGAGTTTTATTTTGAATGAGACAGCTTTGCAATCCAACTTTACCGATGAGGACATGACCCTGGGGGGCACACTCTCCCATATTGGTGAGAACAAGGTCCAATATGTTTGAACCACTGGTTGTAGTGCAAACTAACTGAGCAGTGGGATTTGTGTTAATAACGTCCAGTGGCTGTGTATGTTTCCTAGTCCATAATGAGGTTGTTAAAGTCTTCCATGAATAGAATGTTAGGTTGGCTGGAGAATGCCTTCAGTAGGTCTAGATAAGTTGTGGGATTCTTGAGACATAGATGGTGACCTATAGCTATAGCTGTTTTCTGCTACCATATCTGCATGAAACAAAGTGCAGTTTCAGTGCTGACACTAAGAGCATAACTAGGAAACACTTATAACATAGTAAGGGTACATCTTTAGTAGATGGGTTTTTGTATGGAATCAATGATACTTCTTAGAGTCTGTTATTTAAAACAGTATCATCTAAAATATATGGTGTGGCCAAGTCACATGACTGATCACTCCGCACATATACATATGTAAACATGCACTTACACACACACACACACACACACACACACACACACACACACACACACACACACACACACACACACATAGTGACCAAGAATATTATACATTTTTTTAATATACTCCTAAATTTTTCTACATTTTTATCATTAACCAGTCATAAGATGTATATGAGTAGCTGCATGATTATTCCAACAGCCTTTCTGAATGCCTCTTATGTTCTGGTTTGCTGCCACAGAAAACTAATTGCATTAATGTAACTAATTAGTTGCAACACCACAATGGTGTTCTATGAAGAAAAGTGACTACAATAAGGCAATATCAAGACATCTGAATCATCTGCTTTTTGGCTGTCTGGATAAATGCTAAGCCTTTTCAAAAAATGTTAGTCATATATGTGCCCCACCAAAAGTTTTAGGTTCATAGGTTCATAGGTTGATACTAGGCTATCTGCCCTGGGGCATTTACAAGCCTAGCCAGTGTGTTTGGCTTTCGCCACCCTTTTAGATTGGTTGACTGTGCCTCTGTAGAGTAGGTCCCAGAAGATAGCCCTTTTAAGGTTAGTTTACTGTGCTCCTGTCTAGCAGGGACACAGAAGAGATCCCAGGGGTGAACTTACGATCTCCCATCCACTTGTCAAGATTTCTCTTGAAGAGAGTCAGTGAGGGGCTCTGCCTAACATGGATTGGGATTCTGTTCCAGAGTGAGGGAAGCCTCTAGGATATGAATCTGTCCCTCCAGCATGTCCTATTTATTTCTGTGCTAAGGTTTAGGTCCCTGGAGCATGTAGCTCTAAGGGATTTGGATTTCCTGAGGTGGATCATGTCCATTAATTCTGGGTTGGACATGGCTTTATACGTCAGGCATAGATCACCTCTGAGTAGGCAGTAAGCAACTGAGTAGAGCTGGAGTTTCTTTAGCCGAACTGCATAGGGCATCTGTTTGAGTCCCTTGATCCTCTTGGTGAGGTACTTTTGGGGCCTTTCCAGTTGCTGCAGGTGTCGGGTAAGGTACATCCCAAATGGGGCATTGTATTCAATTATGGGCCTGATGAGTGATGAGTAGAGGGGCACGATGACCTCTCTTGTTCTAGATGTGAACCCTTTCATGATAAGGTGGGCTATATAGAATGTCTTTCTAACCACTCTGCCAACATGATTGTCAAAAGAGAGGTTTCTATCTACATGGGTCCCCAAATCCCTAATTACTTCTTCCGTACTTAATAGATTACCACCTATGTGGTAATTTGTGGGCACTTTGTTTTTCCCAAAGGGGATGACTATGCACTTTTTGGCATTTAGCTTAAGGCCATGGCTCTGGCACCAGTTATCAGTCTCTGTGAGACCCCTTTGGAGGATGCTTGTGTCAGCCGAAGAGTTGATTATGGCGCCCAGCTTGTAGTCATCTGCGAACTTGGTCAGCCATAGTCCTCTCGTATTAGCCTGTACCTCAGAGAAGTGTATACCAAACAAGAGAGGTCCCAGGAATGAGCCTTGTGGGATGCCACTTGTAACTTGGCCATGTGGACTACCTTCCCTTCATCTATGGCCTTGATAACTGTTTCAAAGATGTCAACCAGGTTCAAGAGGCAAGATCTGCCCTGAACAAAGCCGAATTGGGTAGGATCCAGTGTCTGGAGGCTACCAATGTCCTTGTTTATGAGTTCCATGATGATACGCTCCATAGCTTTGCAGACCAGACTAGTCAGGCTTATAGGTCAATAGTTTCCTGGGTCCATTGTGGCACCACCTTTGTGGAGCAGGACCACTGTTGCTGTACGCCATTCCTTGGGTACATATCCTGTAGTAAGGCTGAGATTAAACAGTGACTTTATGTGAGGGTTTAGTTCTTCTTGGAGCTCATGTAAGACGCAGCCCAGGACACTGGCTGGTCCCATTGATGCTGTGTTTTTTGCTTTGGAGAGGGCAGCTCTCATCTGTGCATTTGTGATGTCAGGGAGGCTACATTCTGTTGGGATAGACATTTGGTCTTTTGGGGGGGGGGGTTTGCACTGAACCTGTCTGCCAGGATGTTGGCAATGTCTGTGGGATCAGTGTATTTTTTGTCATTTTGTACTAACTCAGAGCATATCTGGGAGTTGCCCCCCAGATTCCTGACATAACTAAAGAAGGCCTTGTGATTATCTTTAGTGTCTTGTGCAATTTTTCTTTCGAAGCTGGCCTTAGATAATTTTATGAGGGATTGTAGTTTCTTGCTAGTACTGATCAGAGATGCCTTCCCTTTTTGGGATTTTGCTCTATCATGTAGTAGTTTCCTCCTTCTGTTGTATAGCTTATTTATGGCTGGGGTACACCAGACTGGTCTCCTGCCTTTGGAGGAGTGAATCCTGGTTTTATTTGGGATAGCATGATCCATGCATTCCTGTAGGTGTCCATAGAATGCATTTGTAAAGGATTCTGCTGTTTGGGCAGTATTTTCCAATGGCCCAGTGGCTTTGAAGGATTCCACCTCGGTTTTGAGAAGTGTGAAATTTGCTTTTGAGAAATTTTTCACCGTGATTTCCTTGGCTGGGGGTGGGGATGGGATATGGATGTCCAGTGAGACTAATTTATGGTCTGATCTTACCAATGATGGACATACCTTTGGTGTGGAACATAGAGTCCCCATGTTGGTGATGACCAGGTCCAATATGTTATCTCCTCTAGTGGGAGTGGTGACCAGTTGTTCCATAGCATTTGAGTTTATAAATTCTAGAAACCATTGGGCAAGGGTGTTGGGAATTGAGTACTTTTCCCAGTCGATGTTTGGGTAGTTGAAGTCACCCAATATTATTGTGTTTGGAGAGACCTTCATATTCTCCATTGTTCTTATGAAGGCCGAGTGGGGTTCCTGAGGTTGGGAGGGTGGTCTGTAGCAGGCTACAAACTGAAAGGCAGTTTTGCCCACTTTTAATTGTATATGGATGGTCTCCGATGCTTCGTGCAGTGCCACTAACCTGGAGGTATGGGTATCTTTGATGAATATGGATACTCCCCCTCATTTTGTGATTTGGTCCGAGTTTTGGGGCTGAAAAGCATGGTATGAGGTATAACCTGGTAGTGCTGGGGTGCTCTCTGGAGCCTTGAACCAGGTCTCTGTCACTGCACAGATATCGATATTCTCCATACTGAGGAGAGCCTCGAGTGAGTGCATCTTGAGGTTTAGACTTCTGGAGTTGAGCAGCATTACCCTTAGTTTTTTTTTTTCTTATGTTGTCTATGGAGGTGGGTTTGTCTTTTGAGCCTTGCCTAAAAAAGGCACTATGCAGGTGGCAAGAGCCTTAGCCAGTATTCGAAAGCCCAGGGGTGACAGGTGCAAGCCGTCCCTAATGAAGCAATGTGGCTTGTCGAGCATGTCATCCCAGGCTGACAGACACTGAATCCCCTTAGAATGACACCAATACTTTAGCCAGTTGTTAAAATTGATCATTTTGTCTTTATACTGTGGCATCATTCTTGGTGAGGGCAAGATGCTACTCAAGGTCAGGGTCATAACGGTCCAGGCTACATGATCAGAGAGCTCCTCTATGTCTCTTTTCATGTAGTCCAGGGAGGTACGTCTCAGGTCATTCACACCAGCATGGACAATAACAGAGTCATATTTGTACTTGCTTTGGAGTGACCTGAGTGCTTGTGTTATGTGGCAGATCCTAGCACCTGACAGGCAGCTTACAGTGACCTTCTCCTTGTTCAGTTTGGTGAGTGGGACGTCAGTGTGTTTGACAACAGAGTCCCATATTACAAGTGTATTAGGTGTGTTGTTTAGCCTTAAGAGCTGTGGCTGTGTGGCACACTGACTTTATGAAATATGTGATATGTGGGTATTGTTGTGGGGTAGTGGTTGCTTAGATGTCTGCTTTGGAGGTCTCTGCTGCTTTGGCAGATTTTTATTTAGAGCCTCCGAGTATGTTTTTGTGTGTTTAAGTGTTTGGTTTGCTGACGTGATAGGTCTATGTGAGACTGGAATAGTGGTGCATGTGGTTTCCTTCTCCTCCTGACTGACTGTGCCAGTGCTGGGTTGAGAGAGCTCAGCCTCCAGTTTGGCTATATAGTTGCATCTCTCACATATATTTGAGTTTGATGGGAGGAGGAGAGGGTGGTCTGTGTACATAAGGCAGTTGTAATATTGCCTCAAGATACCCAGATTTACCAGCTGGACTGGAGAGTAAACCCAAAACTGACTATTGGACATGCCAGAAAAGTATAAGGAATAGTTTTTTGACTGATCAGAAAAGCCAAGTACTTATAAGCAGTATAAGAGGGTGTAGTGCTTTAGTTAGTTAGTGTTTACTTATAAGATTACTTATAAGATCAAGTGCAGGGCTTTAGATTGAAAATAGAGTGCTTACTTTGAGATTTAGAACAGTTCTAAGGGAAAAAGTGAAGAGCAGACCTTGTGGAGCCGGGAATACTTTAAACCCGTTGATGCAACGCTGCCAATGCTGCGCTATGCACAAAATCACGCAAAAGTGGGTTTCAAGGCAGGGAACTTGAAAGAGCTTGGAATCAGCCCAAAACGTTTCTAGGCAGTAACCACTCCTACAGGGACAGGCAGGCTGTTCAGTGTTAATCACTGCCACTGATGAACACAGAGACTTCCCTTTAGCCCAGACAAGCACTGGCCTCCAAGAAACTTACAAACAGTTCAGAACAGCAAATCTGTCACTGAACTTTTTTAAATTTCAGAAAGTTACAGAACAATAATCCCAATGGAAAAACAGCATTCAAAAAACACAAACGAAAACTCAATAAAAAAAACGCTGTACTCCTAAGTGTCATGAGACGCCAAGCCTGGTCTAAAAAGAACTCCAAGCGAGTATAAAAACTGAATTTAATATACAAAAATAATGAATTGTACAACACAACGAGAAGAGTTAAGCGCTTTCACTCGCAAAATATGAGCTTCATCAGAACTGTTACAAACAGGAAATAGATTCATTTTAAAAAACTTTTTAGCACCAAAACGCTACCTTGTAACAAAAGTTCTTAAAGGTGTACAGACAATAAAATACAATAAAGACATTATATCCTAAACACGTTATGTCTGTCTAAAAATATTTTTAGTAAATAATTAATAATAAGTAATAAATAATATTTGAATAAATAAATATGAAATAATAATATAATAATATCAACTATGTACTAATAAAATTAAAATTTTTAGTATATTTAATATATTTAATAACATATATATATATATATATATATATATATATATATATATATATATATATATACATAAAAATTAGATGCACCATCTATATAAATGTCTATGTAAATAATAATGCAGGTTTTATAGTAATAAAATCATTTAATCCTGGTGGATTAGAAGCGTCAGTATAAAACTGCCACCATATTTCCTTGTATGACAATAATCCTTTGTAATCGCCCCCTCTCGGTGCACATGACAAATTTACCAAAATTGCAAATTTGAATGTATGTGTATTTCCATATTGTTTTATATGCTTGTATAGGGCATTCTTTCCGTCACAAGTCTTGATACTATAATAATGCGCATATATTCGTTTATGCAGTTTCCGTTCTGTTTTACCAATATAGAATCCAGAACATGCTGTGCATTTTGCTAAATAAATAACCCATCTGGTGTTACAATTTCCACTAACAAATGTTATTTTAGATTTATGTATGTTGTCTAAAATAATATGGCTTTCTTCATATATAGCAAAACACTGTTTGCATTTGCCACATTTTGTGTTTTTTTTGTTATTAGCAAAATGTCTGGGTATATTACCTCTCTCTATATAATTTTTCAAATTCCGACCCATTTTGTATACAAATATTGGTTGTGATCCCAAAATTTTTTCCATTTCTTGGTCCACCATAATAATTTTCCAGTTATTAATCTATTATTTATGTGGCTTTTTGTGTTTGCTGCCCAGCTTTCTACGTTGGGAAAACCGACAGAAAGTTTAGGGAAAGAGTATACCAACACTGTTATGCAATAAAAAATGGGAAAACTGAAAATGCATTAGCGAAACATGTAGAAAACTACCCAGGTCACAATTTTGTTTTTATGGGAATTGATTGTATTCCAAACTCAATTAGAGGTGGGCCAACTTCTCTATTATTAGAGATACGTGAGCTGGAATGGCAATTAAAGGTGGATGCCTTTAACTTCCCAGGATTGAATGAGAGTTGTAATATTGCCCCTGTTCTAAAGTATAGAGCCTATTTAAGATAATTTCGTTGCTTAAGCCCCGCTTAATGGCTTCAAACTTTGGGTATACACTTAAAAATATGTAAGCACATACATAGTTTATGCTTCACTTATGCCATAACAGTGTGAGTGTTTAAATCATATGGTAGTGTACTTTTAGTAGTCTAAGAAGAATGTTTCCTAATTTAGCAAATTTGTGGTAATAAAAAAACCCTTAGGCATTTAATGTATTTTCTTAGGTACATTCTTTTATTTTATGGCAGCAACAGTTATACTACCTGTTAGTGTATTTTATCTTATTTTACATTTTATTCTTGTTTGATCCTTGAAGGGGATTGTGTTATTTTAATAGACATTTCTTTTTTAAAAAAATGTTTGATTATAATGAACAGGAAGTGATGTATTTAATTGTTTTTTAATTGATATTCATTTGATTGTAAGTATTTAAGTAAGGACCAAAAGGCTTGGGGCTTTTTGGTTCCTGTACCTCTGAAGAAGCTACTCAATTGTAGTGGCGAAAACGCTTCTTTTATTGTTTCCAATAAACTTGCGTTAAGGTCTGTGTGGCTTGGTGGATTCGTCAGCACTCTTTTTTGTGTGCTTCTCAAGTTTGTTGTTGCTGTTCCTGTTTATAAGTCTTGATACTATAATAATGCGCATATATTCGTTTATGCAGTTTCCGTTCTGTTTTACCAATATAGAATCCAGAACATGCTGTGCATTTTGCTAAATAAATAACCCATCTGGTGTTACAATTTCCACTAACAAATGTTATTTTAGATTTATGTATGTTGTCTAAAATAATATGGCTTTCTTCATATATAGCAAAACACTGTTTGCATTTGCCACATTTTGTGGTTTTTTTGTTATTAGCAAAATGTCTGGGTATATTACCTCTCTCTATATAATTTTTCAAATTCCGACCCATTTTGTATACAAATATTGGTTGTGATCCCAAAATTTTTTCCATTTCTTGGTCCACCATAATAATTTTCCAGTTACTATTAATAATTTGCTTAATTTTCCCTGTATATGGGCCATATTCTAAAACACACGCTCTTCCATAGTTAGTACTGATGGTAGTAGTGTCTAATGTATAATTAACTGACCTGTTAATGTCATTTTTTTGTCCCAATAGAGGTATATATTTTGTCCCCCATCCATTAATGATATTTTTACTAATATGATTAAGCATATTAATGTTGTAACCCCTATCTCTGAAAAGATTAATAATAAATCCAACTTCTTCTAACATCTCAGCATGTGTAGAGGTCATCCTAATGGCCCGAATAATCTGACCTCTGAATATGTTAGTAAATAATTTTCTAGGGTGGCAGCTAGAAAATTCTAAATAGCTTTTAGAAAAAGTGTGTTTCCTATACAGCCTCGATTTAAAACTGTTGTCACCCTTAGAAATTAAGGTGTCCAAGTATGGTAGACCTTCCTTATTAAAAGTATAAGTAAATTTCAAGAAGGAACTACTTGAGTTCAAGAAATCAATAAACTGTGTTAACATGTCTATATTACCGTCCCATAGTATATAGATATTGTCCAAATATCGCAAATAGTATTTAACATATTTAAAATATTCACTGTCAAATATTTTGGACTCCTCCCAATCAAGCATGACGAGATTAGCATATATTGGGGCACAAGCTGCTCCCATAGCAACACCGTTCATTTGTCGAAAGAATTCTCCCTCATATTCAATAAAATTGTTGTCCAATACAATGGACATAAGTTCTATAATTAAACAAACATGATCCCATTCATAGCCCCCATATATACTGACGCTTCTAATCCACCAGGATTAAATGATTTTATTACTATAAAACCTGCATTATTATTTACATAGACATTTTAATAGATGGTGCATCTAATTTTTATGTATATATATATATATATATATATATATATATATATATATGTTTATTACATGTTTATGGTATTTATAAGTTATTAAATATATTAAATATACTAAAAATTTTAATTTTATTAGTACATAGTTGATATTATTATATTATTATTTCATATTTATTTATTCAAATATTATTTATTACTTATTATTAATTATTTACTAAAAAAAATTTTAGATGGACATAACGTGTTTAGGATATAATGTTTTTAATGTATTTTATTGTTTGTACACCTTTAAGAACTTTTGTTACAAGGTAGCGTTTTGGCGCTAAAAAGTTTTTTAAAATGAATCTATTTTCTGTTTGTAACAGTTCTGATGAAGCTCGTATTTTGCGAGTGAAAGCGCTTAACTCTTCTCGTTGTGTTGTACAATTCATTATTTTCGTATATTAAATTCAGTTTTTATACTCGCTTGGAGTTCTTTATAGACCAGGCTTGGCATCTCATGACACTTAGGAGTACAGCGTTTTTTTATTGAAATTTCAGAAAGTGGGAAAAAAGCAAGATTTTTTTTTTTGTTTTAGTTTAAAGGTAGCAGAGATGCACAAGTATCAAACTAGTCAGGACAGTGCAATAAATGACCCCACACTTGAGTGCTAGGCCAGAGTCAGGTAAAATGCAGTTTTAAGAAAAAAGCGATTTTAACTTGTGCAACACAGGAAATGCAGTAAACAGGTTCTAGATGTGTTCTAACTACTGTTTCTAATACAGATATCAACTTTAGGAAGCCGAAAAATGCTGAAAAGTAGGTGGCAAAGCAGAAATTTTAAACAAAAAATTAGAAGAAAATACTTATAATCTCAAAAGTGGCTCCTTTCTTCTCTCAGCGTTTTCTCCCCTTGGTAGGTGCTTCAGCAACAACTATCAACTATTTTTGTAATTTGCTTGAACAACTCTTGAACCAGATCATTTTATGTTATGATGTTTTCTGAGAGATCGACTCACCATTATCACCCCCTTTTTTCCCATTTTCTATTTGGGGTTGGGGTGTTGTGTCTTTTCCATCACTATCTCTCTCTGTTCAGTGCCACTCTCCTAACTTCTTTGACACTCATGCCTGACTGTTGCAGGTCTTCTATCATACAATCCATCCACATCTTTGCTGGATGCCCTCATTTCCTATTACCTTTTTCCTGTCTGTCTCAAATCATCTTCATCAGATTGTCTTCTGCTTTCCTGCACATGTGCCTGAGCCACCAGAATCTGTTCTTTTTGACCTTTTCTACAATTGGAGCTACTATGGCTTCTGCACTGGTTTCCTCGTCTGTCCCACAGTGTACATCCTATCACCTCCGTCACCTCTAGCTTCCTCAGATGCTCTACCTTTACTGCCCAGGTTTCTGTACCATATAGTAGTACTGGTCAAACCGCAATTTTGTACACTTTATTCTTCAGCTTCTTTAGTATTCTTCTGTCATACACTACCACCGAGGATACATTCCAGTTGGCTGCAGCTCCTCTGATTCTAGCTTTGACTTGCCCAGTCAGACTTCCCTTTTCCTCAACCAACCTTCCCAGACACTTGAAGCTCTTAATCTGTTCCACAATTTTCCCTTCTAGCTCAATGTTTAGCTTCTCCCGATTTCCCCATTTTCTGCCATTATAACTGTCTTATCTGTACTCACTGTCATTCCATGTGCCTTCAGTTTTGCATTCCATTACATTCCTCTACCGTTTGCTGAAGTTCTTACTCGCAGTCTCCCTGTAATGCCCCATTGTCTCCATATATCATCTTTGTTGCTGTGGCCCCTCTGACCTGTTTGCTAATTAAAACTATCACCAGTATGGACAGCAGTGAGCTCAGACTGAACCCCAAAGAACATCCACTCCAACTGGGAACCCCAATGTAACATGGAACACTGTACTTGAGTCATTGGATCCTTGTACGTGGCTTGCACTAATTCTACCAATGTTTCTGGGACTATGAACCACCACAGGACTACCCAAATCATATTTCTTGGGACCTTGTCATATGTTTTCAACAACTCTGTGAATGCCCAGTTGGACCCCTTCATCATTTCTAGCATCTTGTCTAGTATTTGTCTTACTGCACCTGTTCAGTTGTGCTGCATCCTGTTCTGAATCTGAAATGCTCATTTCCCATCTAACTTTATTCGACTGTGCCCATTCGATTATCATTCACCCTCTCCAAAACGTTTGTGCTTTGTGCAGTGTGACAGGGGTTTGATACCTCTATACTGCCCACAGTGGTGAATGGTCCCACTGTTCTTGAACACTGTCACTAATATGCTTATTCTCCAGTCATCTGGGATACACCTTTCTTTCTGTACTGTTATGAGTACCCTCAAGAGCCATTTCTCCCCTATATCACCCAATATTTTGATCATATCTGCTGTAACCTCATTTGAGCCTGCTGCTTTCCCCTCAAGTCATTTTCCTTAATGCTGTTCTTACTTCTTCTAGGGTGGGCTCATCCTCTTCTTTCACCGTAGGCTGTGTCTGGGGCAGTACAGCTTCTGAGGGGTTTTCTTCATTCAGAAGCTGCTGGAAGTACTATTTCATCTGCCTTTGATCCATCAAGAGATCAACTCTGGGTTAAAAAAGTAGAAAACAAGTCCACATATTCTTCAGTTGAGCATAATATGGTACTATTGCCCACCCTGGAACCTCTGGGTGTTCAGAATGACCACCTATGGGGCATTGTAATCCATCTGTTGAATTCCATAGGTGGCCATGGATCCGAGTTGCAAGCTTGCCATGTGTGGGCCAGCAATATTCAGAGCAAGGTACATGTAAATGTCTGGTCCATGCAAGTGCCTGTAGTATTAATGTGGCATGTAGTGCCACAGGTGATGGTCCACACTACATATCCATACTAAAAACAGAGGCATTTTTCCATTTTACCATCTTATTAATTCCCAATACAAAGGCAGCATAGCTGCAGAGTGCACTGATAGAAAAGGCGTGGTCTCTCTCAAGCTGCACTAGTCAAGATAATAAGGGTGCTGAGATGTTCCCATGATGCATCCTCAAAAGGAGTCTGACTGAAGTGCAATAACAGTGTCATAAGGGATCTTCCAGTTGTGCTGTCAGACAGTGATGCAGCCCATGAACTGCTACAGTGGCATGACCCCCATGTTCAATGTGTTCCCATGGAGTCTGAGTGTCTGACCAGAAAGAACATGCCATCTCAGTCAGCTACTACTAGTTGTTTGCAGAAAGATATCTGCATGGTAGCCATGCTGAAAGATCCTTTTGTGAACTGCTGTAGACTATGCAGTGCCATAAAAGACATGTTATGTTTTGTGGTGCCTGACATCTAGGATAAGAGCAGCAGGCTTGATGCTGATAGCACCATTAGCAGGTGCTAAAAACTGTGTGATTTAACTAGTGGCTGCCATCTGTGACATAAGCCACCTAGCATGTGGCACATTTCCCTGTTACCCAGCACAGATATATCTTAGGATGTAAATGATCAATTTTATGGCAAGTAAAGGTCAGATGATGTTTAGTCCTGATGCAAAATGAGGTGTTGTGAACACTGTGGCAGTTAATCTGCTTGTCCTGTGACCACAATATGATAAATCAGCTTATTTCATATTATTCTCCTGTATATCCACACCACACCTGCCAGCATGAAGAAACCTAACATCCGTGAATGCGAGATGCCCTGTAGGTGTTGGTGTGGTTCATATCATGGCTACTTTTGGAACCAGTAAAACTAGGTGGGTCATGACATCTAATTGGTGTATGACCATGGCTGTATCTTGATTGTGTCCTGGCACATGTGGACATGGCAATGGATGTGCAACTTGATATCTTTATAATAGGTTTTGTGTGGTGATGTAAAATAAAAAAATAAATAAATAAATAAACATTGTGTACATGTCAGTTATTATTCACCACAGACTGCAATTTCCGACCTATAGCCATTCTCTCTCCAATCTCTTAAATTTTTGAAAAATGCATCCACCTCCAACTCATGCCTTTCCTCACCAATAATCAACTGTTCACCCCTACACAACATGGTTTCCGTTCTGGCCACAGTACAATAACCACTATTCTCTCTTACCTAGACATAGTAAACCACGCCCGTGACTCTGGAGAAATTGTATCCACAGTCCTTCTTGATCTCTCCAAGGCATTTGACACCGTCTCCCATTCCCACCTCCTGAAACACCTTTCTAACCTTAACCTCTCTCAAAATACCCTAACCTGCTTCAGTAGCTATCTCTCTGACAGATCTCAGGCAGTGAAGTGGCAAACTGGCACTTCAGCGTTCCTTTCCACCCCAACTGAGGTACACCAAGGATCCATACTTGGTCCAATGCTCTTTAATATATTCATTAATGATTTTCATGCAGCCATTCCAAACACTAAGACAGTACAATACACAGATGACTCAGCTCTAGTCTGCTGTGCTTCTAACCTCCCAGAGCTCCAAACAAAAACTCAAATCACCGTCTCAACTACTGACAACTGGATGTATCAAAACCACCTCTCTCTAAATGCCAACAAATCTAAGATCCTACTTTTCTCTCCCTCTAAATCCATCACTCTCAACAAAAACTCTTTCAGAATTATCAGCCTCCTCCATAGAAGTTGTTCCCTCTGCTAAATGTCTTGCGGTTACCATTGATGAACACCTAAAATTCGATACTCATATTCAGCTAAATATTAAAAAACACGTCAGAAACTTGGCATGTGGTACAGAAACTCCCACTTTCTCTCTCCTTCTACAAGACCAACACTTGCCACTACCTACTTAGTACCATCACCTTTGTACAGTGCTCCTCTTCTAACTAACCTATCCTCCTCTATCTCTCCCAAACTGGAAATCTGTTACAACAAAATCTCTCAATTCACCACTAAATCCAAATACTCGTCCCACCACTGTACATCTCTCCACCAGCTAAATTGGCTAGAACGTCCCATCTACCTTAACTACCTCCAACTCACTACAGCCCAGGAACTAATTTTTAAACCCACTAGATGGCCAGCTCTAACTAACATCTTACCATTATACACCCCTCACAGAACTCTAAGATCTGCCCACCAAAATTTACTTTCTGTATACAAATCAAACCTTCCCGCTGGTCAACTTCACCTATCATTTTCACTAGTAAAAAAATGGAATTCCTACCTCCCTCTCTTACAACTTCAGAAAACTCTGAAAACTTCAAAACTCAGCTCCATTTCCACCTCACCCAAAACTGGAAATGCAATTGCACTCAACCCACCTAGCCTGCAAATGTCCCTACTACAAGCTAATCTACTCCATACTGATTACCTAATCCATTAGCCTCACTCTGAATATAACATAATGTAACATCTGTATCTTAAATGTATATATTGTAAATGGGTTACTAACTGTCCTCTCTTTCCCCTATCTGGGGGTGATTCTCTCTACTAGCAACTCATAATGTTTGATGCTATTTACTAAAAACATCCACACCTCACATCCTATTTGGTAATGTATGCACCACACCTTTTCTAGTTCTTAACTGTCTGTCTCAATTTTATACTCACCCCCTCAATGCAAATTGTATTTACAAATGTCAGTCTATAACTACATTCAAATGAATAACTACATCTAAATGCATTACAATTGCTATGTATAACCTTGCACATCACTGCAACTAATCCTATGTACAACTTGTCCCTATTCTAGTATATATGTTTGTATGTAATGCATGTTCCACTATTTTTTGATTGTACCCTACTAAGTTTTACTTTGTAATATTACTTTTTTGCCTATTGTTACTGTGTATTATGGAGATTTTCTCCCTAGGCCTCCACTGAAAACTGGCTCCTTGAGCCCAGTGGACCTCCCCGGTCATCAAACTGGAAATAAATAAATAAAACCATGTCATGGTGAAACCCTTGTAAGTATTACTTAAAAATGCCCTATTGTAGCACATGGATGCATAACAATGTGTTGGGTAATACTGTGCTAACTATGCTTTTGATGGTGCTTTTGGCTCACCTTATTTTCTCTGCTTTTGCCATCAAACTCTTTGATGGTGGTCTTTGGTTTCTGTGTCTGTATGGTGTTGCTCGGGAGGTGCTATTGGCTAGCTTAAGTGGCATCCACATTTTGCAGTGATGACATTTCTACAGCTTGGCGCAAACTCTAAATGCTTCAGCAGACTTCTGTTGTGTGCACAACAGGGCAATATTGATAGGGCCTAACATGTAAATATGGATGTGAGGAGCCCAAAAACATTTCTCTAGTATGGGTCAGCTTTGGATGCAGACTGCATTATGTCAGTTATTGGCTGCTGCTGTTGTGTTCTAGACTGAGGCTATCATCTGTGTCTGCAGGGGTATTCTGAATTACCTGCTGAGGACATATGACAGAACATGGGTATTCTGCCTTTACATATATTGGTGGTGTTTCATATCATTACCATTGTATATGTTTTGTACTTACTTGTGTGATGTGTGCTGCTTCCTTTGGCAGCAGTATAACATCTGCAATTGCAGATGTAGTTTCTAGGATGGCTTCCACCCTTAATAGTAGCATTTTGCCTTCAGTATGTCAAAACATTCTGGCATGCTTTGGCAATTGCTGCTTCCTTACACTGATGCTGCGTCCAGCTGCCAGACTGGAGGGTTGTTTGCATTGCACCGCTAGTTGTACCTGCATACTGCTTTGCTGGATTTGCATGAGGTATTCTGTGCTATTGCTGGCTTCATGAGGTGAGTTTTACCAAATGGTGACTGAGATTTAATATGTATTCACATCTTCTGCTCATTGTACCCAAAATGTAACTTTTGTTCTGAATCCAGACCATTTTTGGTGATGCAGGTCAGATATCACAAAACATCTGTTTAACTACCTAGTTAATTTGTATGTTTCTTTTCTGTTTTTGTTGTACCATTTGTATTTTGTATTTAAATTAATAAATGCAGTGCATTTAATCCCCTTCATCTTTGGCCCTGTCAGTATTTACTTTTTATAGTACTGTTTCAATTTTTTTCACCAGGATGGTTTCTGCTCTGCAGCCAACTAATAATAATTACAGCAAACTTCTTGTTCTAATTCAAATACTGATTACTTATTGTTTAAAACTTATTCAAACTGTTTTTGGCTTAAGGTGACTTCAGCTCCTTTTTGATCATCTGTTTGTATTTTTATTATTCTGTAATACTTAATTTGAACCTTTATACGCGCGGTGGTGGTGCTGCGGTAGCGTTGTCGCCTCACAGTAAGACGCTGTCCGGTTCGATTCTCAGCTAGAGCATCTTCCACGTGGAGACATGCGTGAAACGGCATACCTTCATTGAAGGTTGTGCATCAGGGCTGGTAACTCGGCACTTAAAAATCAACTACCAATAATTAGTGGACTGGAGTTCGGCTGTGGCGACCCCTAACCGGGAAAAACCGAAAGACACAACAACTTAATTTGAACCTTTCTTCTGTTCTGTGTATTTTCTGGATATTTGCTTGGTTATGTGCTTCTGTTGCTTTTGCTTTGCTGATTATGTTTTTTAAATGAAAGGTTGTGACCTTAAAACTGTCTCAAACTCTCTGAACCAATTAAATATTAAATTCTCTGCCTTTGGTCCGGGTCATGACTAACTGGGGTCCCTGGACCACTTTACTTAAATGGTTTGCAAGTGAATGAATGAATGAATGAATGAAGCAAATAAATATTTTTTTCAGCCTGACATGTTCTGACTGATCTATAATTTTTAATATTGCACACCCAGATGGTTGGGATGGGATACACTCACTATCCATTAATCAGCTTTGTGTCAGCTCTCTGTCAACAATTTCTAAAATCTACAAACCGCAGGCAGGTTATGACAGCTCTTCAGAGGAGCTATTTTGTACAGAATTGTGCCAGAGCTCAGGTGTGGATTGTTAGCTTATTAGTTATGAGTCATCTTACAGATTTAGTTACAAAACAATGCTTGCTGTATTAAAGTTAGAAATGAGTAACCGCCTGTCATTTGTTGCATTATGCAATGTGTAGTACTAATTAACTGATAGTTAGTGGCTTAAGTGAAATTTTTGACTAAAATATTATTCCATGAGGTCAGAGGAGTATGCATTCCACGGAACTAGAAATCATTATGTTCCTCAGCAGAACAGTCACATGACCAGATGTAGATCAGTGACAGTACCGTAAGGCTGCAGGCAGGCTGAGACCTTGGGGTCACAAAGATGGTAATGAGGTCAAAGATTTAGAGTCAGTGACAGATTTGGAGCCTGGGTATATACATTATGCAGGACAAGAGCAATGGAAGGATGATGTGCTCCATACAGAGAAGATGGGTTAACCTAGGATCAGTAACAATAGGGTCTTGACTTGCAGGTAGCAAGTATCCATCTCTTGACAAACATGAGGAAATGTGATTTTTATGGAAAGGGGTAGGAGAGGCTTGAATTTTTTTTATAAGATGGGTGGAATAGTGTGTCAACAGACATCATATAAAGGGCTTGAGACAACCTGATGAAAGGGGATACGTAGGTGGAGTAGATCTGTCATCAGCCTCCTTCCATTAGTATTTCTGTATGATTTTTTTAGATACTGTTCCTTATCGATGCCAGATAAAATAAAGTATAAACAAAGACATCACTGCTTCAGCACAAACGATGATGAGTAGAAATCAACTAGTTATGTCTTTAAAGATATGTCTGTCAAATTAAAAAAAGGTCTTAATTAGATGCAGTCAATTTACTACTGAACACTCATTTAGTTCTCTGCTCTTATAACATTCCTAGTCATGTAATTTCACCATGAAGAAATAAAGACAATAATTTTATGCAATCCTAAAACAGAAATGTGGTGTCAACTGACAAGTTCACACATTAGGCCTGCTGTCCTCACCAGGGGTGTAGCAAGCAAATTTTGTTTTGTACTCACAAGCTCTTAGTGCTACCCCTCCTTGGACACATCACTGAAAAATGGGCACATTTCTCAATATGCTGCCCACCAAGCACTTCATAAATGTAAGTAACATTTTCAGCTGTTCCCCCTAAAACTATTAAACATATTGTTTTTAGATGAGCAATATTGCATCTGTTGTGAAAGGCATTCATTTAAACAGTTGTATACATAATATGACCTGAAGAAGCCATAGTGATATGATGCTCAGAAAAAAATGTAAATAGTAGAGTATGAAGAGTATGCCTGGCTACACCCTTGTTCCTTACTAAGTGATATTCTGCAGACACTTGTTAACTGTTAACCTAGCTAGAATTCCCACTTTTGTAACACCAGTGCATTCTTCAGCTCATCCACTCATGTTGATTCCATGTCTTCATGAAGAGTAGCTTATGTGTCTACAACTGTTTCTATGAAAAAGAATATTCCTTACAGCACACGGACCTATCCTCACACTTCTAGAGTCATTTCTTTTGCTACATTTATGATACTGATCCCCTAGGTTTAAAAAATATCCAACATGGCATAGGACACACACTGACTGAATGCTGTGGCATTTAGCACCAGTCTGCCTTAGAATTTTTTTGTGTTGATTTGAAAACTTGAGTTAGTATAAACACGTGATATGGGATAGTGAAGAGAAGAAATACCTCACATGCAGGTGACAGGGGTGACTTTGGCAAGGTATTTGTCACAGGTCTTCCACATTATGAAACACAGGAGAGTGATACTTTTCCTGCCTGTGATGTCTTCCACCAAACCAAGACAGACCTGTTCAAACCTAGCTGCCCATCACCTCCATCATATCTCTCTGTGGCTGGCTACACAGGACTAAATGAAAGTCATGCAGATTAATGCACTACCATTATGGAGTGTACTTAAAGGGACAGTTTGTGCTGGGTTAGTGTTTGTGGTATGGTGGTGCATACATATAATGAGAAAAAGAATTTTGGACAGGTGTGTAGGCCACCAGAAAGTAATAGGAAGTGGTCTTGTCTTATGGAAGATGTGGTAAAGTTATAAAGCATTTAGGAGAATATGGCCACCTGTACTGTGATTTTGACAATTTTACTTTTAATGCTGATATCCAGTGTTATGATTTATTGGCCCAGGGTCTATCATATGGATACCATATCATATGGATACTGCAACAACACTTAAAGTGTTTCATACGCAAATTGAATTTTAAGCTGCTTTTTCAAGATGTGAACATAGTCAAAGATCCATTAAGGTTATCCAATACTTTTAATCTACCCATCAACCCAGTTTTACAGTGTTATGAAAGAATCTGGGAGGTGGATATTCAGAGTTTGGAACAATCTAATAGACATAAGAAGTTTATGGTTCAGTAAAAGCTATCCCAACAGGACATTTCCAAATTGGAAGCAATTAAGAGTAACAGGAATATACAGATTATGCAGCCAGACAAGGGTGGGGGATCTGGTGTTTATGAATGTCTCACACTATCATAAGAAAACGACTATGCTATTCTCCCCTGACACATATGAGAGAGGAACTCAGAATGAATATAATATCACCTATGGAAGAATAAGAAGTTATTTGAATGATCTGTTTATTGAACAGTCAATAATTGATGAGCATAATTACTTGAATGTACCTTATCCAAGAATTCTAACTATGTTTTGGAATGTAAAGACCAACCACCCATGTGGCCCACGCACTCTGTAACCTAGCTTTTGCACATCAAACTCAATGATTTTGTGACCCAAAAAAGTCATGTCTGCCGAGACTCCTGGTAATTTTTGAAGAAAATTAATATTTTATCCTTCAGAAATTCCTGTCATTCCACATGATCTTGGGATGGAATGGCTTTGTGAATATTTTACTGAGAATGGTTTAACACAAGACTTGGTGAAAATCTATGAGACACTTCTAGAACTCATTCTGAAGAACAATTTCATTAGGATTGAGGATGATCTTTATTTTACAAAAAAATTGTTTCGCTATGGGTGCCACATGTGGGGGTTATTTACAAACATCATCATGATTCAATGACCAAAAAAAATTTGTTTAACTGTGAGTTTTTCCAGTTTTCTGCCTTTTACACCCTTTACCTTGATGATATTTTTATTCTTTAGGAGGGTAGAAGTGATGATATACCTCAGCTTTAGATCACATGAATCAAACTACAGAATTTCTCAAGTTTACTTTTATCAGTAGCCAGATGCACATTTCATATCTTGATATCCATTAGAGATGATTGTCATAATCAAAGGTTTACCTCTAAAATATTTAGGAAGGAGCCTTTTATTCCAGTAGCTTTTTGCTCTTTGACAGCATCCATCCGATGATCCAAAAGAGAGCAGCGTCAATTGCCAATTTTTTTGAATGGCCAGAAAGATCACCCTCTGTGGTGTTCAAATGAGGTAGGAATTTTAAATCAATTCTTGAATCTAAGATCCATGGCAGGCCTGAAGGTGCTGTCATGAGAAAGTGTGTTTTTTTTTTGCAATTACTGCAAGTTTATTTTAGTCTGTGAAGAACTCTGTTTTAATAGATTGTGGGGTGAAAATTAATGGGTGATTCAACTGTCAGTCCAAGGGAGTTGTGTATTCTACTTGTTGTAAATTCTGTCCCAGTTTCTGCAGAGGTAAACTGAGTAAAAATTAAGGGACATAATTTCCGAACATTTAAATGACAATAAATGTAAAAAGGAGAACAGTGTCTTATTTAAACATGTACAATTAAATCCAGGACAAGCTCAGTTTTGTATTCTTGAACAAATAGTGTTTGACAAGAGGGGTGGCCCATGGACTTTATTGCTGGAGAAATGTGAGCTTTCTTGGCAATTACAAACTAACACAAATAATTTTCCTGGGTTGAATGACCTTATTTCTATCTCTTGTTTATTAAAATTAAAATTGTTGCAGAGATAGAATTTTATACATTTAGTATATCTATTTAGTATGTTTTTAATGTGGTTGCTTGTTTGATCATTGGGTATTTGTTCTGCAATACTATTTTATGGAGTGGTTTGGGAGCTTGTGATGTGACCCATATATGTCTAATGCTGTGTTTTCCTTTATTTGGTTGGCTATTCTTCCTGCTCTTTAGGATTGGATATAATATTGGGAGGCTTGGTTATACATCAATTCAACTTTATGTGGTGTAATAAAGGCTCTATGTATGTAAGAACTTCCAAGAGAATATCCTCCACCTTTGTGATGAAGTAGTTTGTTTTGAAGATTGGAGTATTATTTTTTATCATTTTCAATTGGGTAATTATTATTAACACATCTAAAACAGTCCCAATAGGTTTCTCTGTAACATATTGTTGATTTCTTGGGTAGCTTATATATTTTAGATAGAAGTCCCTTTACAATTATATTCTGATGCATTAGTATAATGAGTAAATTAATGAATGTGGGGAAATAATTTCTATCTATTGGTTGCATTAGGTTAATCTTATATTCTACTAATTGTCTGCAGTTTTGAATTTCTAGCCACATATCTTTCCTTAACTCAAACTTATTAATAATATGTTCGACATTTTGTAGCTTCCCATTGTCTGATAATTGATACTAGTATAGCGTTTTTTATCCTTCAGTGTAGTCATTGTTGTTAAATTAAATGTATTAACACTATTTTGATTATAGGCAATTGGAAATACAAAGAAAATCCATGCTTTATATGCCGGTTTCTGAAAATGAAAATTTTAAAAGAGGTTCTTATCATATTAATATATGAGTTACTTGTTTTTTTTTTCTGTCAAATAGTCTTTTGCTAACCAATGAAATGTATTAGTAGCTATTTTTGTATGCTATGATTTTGTTAAATTACTGGAGTTACCCCAAACGTTTCCCTGAATATCTTTCCATTTGGCTTAATAATTGTTATTTAACTAATACATTATTGTCTAAACAATGGAGGATAAGGAATATAATTCTAAATCTGGAAGACCAATACCACCCAATGTCCAATCTGTAATTTGGTGTTTTAAAGTCAACCTAGGCTTATTAGGGAACCATAGAAATCTCAGAAATAAATAATTATACTATTTTATATATGTTGGGAGTGGTAGTGATAAAGATTGTATTATATACAGAAGTTTAGGAAGCATAATACTTTTAATTAAGGAGAGTCTCTCTTTCATAGTGAAAAAATATTCCATTTATTAAGAATTTGCTGTATGGAATTTAAGTTATTATTATAGTTAAGGGTTGTTATATCTTTAAACTGAGTGCCAATTTATTCTGGAATATTTCTAATGATTGGAATACTTTTATAAAAGAAGAACTGCAGTCAGTCAAAGTAATTTGTAAATAATTGTGTTTTGGGGATTAAATCATTTGGTAGTATGCCTTTAATGTTTTATTTGATCTTATATAATTTGCAAAAGGTTCCATAACTACAGCAAAAAGCAGTGGGGACAGTGGACAGCCCTGTTTGGTATATCTTTAGTGATCATGATTGCTTGGGAAGTGTATGAGCATATCCTAGTGTATGCAAAAGAGTTGTCATAGAGATATTTGATTAATTATAAGAAATTGTTTGAAAAATGACATTACTCCAGTACTAGTAACAACTACTCCCAATTAACAGAGTCAAATGCACTATTGATATCTAGACTAACTAAAGTTAGGTCTCTTTTGAATTATTAGTATAATCAATTATTGATAGTATCCTTATCATAGGTTTACCTGTTCATTATAAACCCAGTCTGATCTTTATTTATCAACATTGGAATAATTGTTTTATTCTAGAGGCATAGATTGCCATGAGTATTTTATAGTCTACATTTAGTAATGAAATTTGGTTATTATGAAGAACATCATTTTGAGTCCTTGTCAGGTTTTAAAATTGGGGATATTGGGGTGTATTTCCAGGATAGTGGTACCTTTGTAAGTATTTCAACTATTGAAAATAGCTCTAGTAAAATACTCAAAGCATCCTTAGTCATTTTGTGTAGTTCAGATCTTATACCATCATTACCAGGTGTCTTATTGGGTTTTAATTTATTAATTTGAATTTTGAGTTCAGACATTGGTATCAGGGTCTATATTAAATCAGTGAATGCTTAAAATAGTGAACACTGATTTATTGACTCTTTAAAAGCAAAAGCTGGCAATCCCAAAGACAAGGAAATATTCTGAGTTTTCAGCTTTTTTTTTTTTTTTTTGTGGAACAGTGATTTTTTCCCTGGGGAAAAAATCGCTGTTCCCTGTCTTCGAGATTGTTAGCTTTAGCTTTTAAAGGGTCAATAAATCAGAGTTTGCTATTTTCAGCATTTGCTGATTTAATATAAACCATGATATCATTGGTATAGACTTGTCAATGATTTTTATTTAATCCTCTAACCGTCTATTTTCACTATATTTTTTAATAAATGTTTTAATTAGATCTTGTGTATTCATTGTTGGTTTGTGTTGCTTAATCTTATTAAAATGAGACCTGAAAACATCTGGAATATCTTCTATTCATTAACCTTCTTTTTACTACTAGAGGAGTATAATTCTCTGATGTGGTTAGATTAAACAATCATTTTGTTCTAGTAGCCAATTTATGCATGGATTTAGGATTTATGGAATAATTAATTATTTTAATGTTTTCTAAATTTATCATAGCTTTATGTCATAAAAGTTCTAAATATTTACTATTTATTATTTCCCTTTTGACTATCTAATTTTAATTTAGTAGTCTTTCCCTGTAAATCCCTCAATTCTTTGCCCCATTGTTTCCTTTTTTGTGCATACCAACTTGTAATTTTGCCAAATAGGTATGCTTTTAAACAGTCCCATACAAAAATCTCTGAGGTGTTACCTGCATGATTAATTTCAATAAAAGTTTGAATTTCTTTATTAAAGAACTCCTTAAACTCTGTCATATTGGTTATATATGCAGGGATCCTTTTAATTGGGATGTTATTACTAGAATTCAATATACCTTCAAATGTTATTTCATTATGATCCGACAACTGGCAAGATACTACTTTAACATTATCTGTTCTACTAGTGATCTCATTTGAAACATATACTCTTATCTATTCATGAGTGAGTCCAATGCCTGTGTGAGAAATGTGTAAAGAAGAGTGAGTCCAATACTGAAAAGTCATTTATATCTCTCATATTATACAAATCAGTGAACTCCATCAAAACCTTGACGATGGCAGATTTCTTCCTTTTACAGCTGGTGTTATATTTGTCAGATAAAAAACAATTAATGTCACCTGCAAAAATAATGTTTCCCTTTGATATTCATATTATTTCCCCAACTGTTGTTTAACTGTTTGTATTCCTTATCCAGGTATCCAATAGACATTAATAAAAGTGTATAGTTTATTTTGAATCTCTATAGTCACTGAAAAAAAAACATATATTTTTCATCACTAAATGTATTCAGAATTAAAATTAGCTACCCTCTTCTATTTTGTTTATAATGAGAGCTAGTCAATGCAGAATAGTGTTTATTATTGTCTGTCCAAATCTTCTTTTATTAAGTGTGTTTCCTGTAAATGATAACTTGGGAATGAAATATTTTTAGAAATGTGTATAAACTACCCCTTTTACAACCATTATTTAATCCATTGATATTGATTGATATGTATTTCAAGCTGGTCATACAGCTGAAATATGAAAAAGTAAATAAGTATTACATATAATACCAACATATGTTTGTAAATAATATGGTACTGAAAAATTATTATTGTACCTCGTGAACTGCTTACTCATAGATATAAATATCAGATAACTGAAATTCTTAACTGTAAACTTCTATCAAGAATAGTAGACACCAAAAAAAAAAAGAATTAATTTGTAAACTGTTATACATGCCCTGTTCTTTCCCATCTTTCCTATCTCCCCCCATGGAGTTTTAAACTCCTGGTTTGAATAGCAATCCTATTCAAACACTACCACCTACCCACAAAAGGCATCTAGAGTCACTCTACTACGTCTACAGTTATTACAATGAACTACAGTAAACCACGGTAAATGATCCAAAAAATGCAGAGTCTAAGACACCAGGCAGTTGTAAATGTTAAAACAGTGTATCACAATTTAATTCACTTTAATAAAAACCACCAGTGAATAAAAAACTCAATGTAGCAACAACGTAAATCCAACCATACGGTACAGGATGGCACGACTCCTCAGCTTGAACAGGTCACTATTTATTTGACAAAATCCAATAAGATCCAATGAAAATCACAAAGTAAGAACAAAATAAGGTCTTGATGTATAAGTTAAGCACTTTCATCTGACCAAATGCAGACTTCTTCAGAACTGCCATCTTTGTTACAATGTCTGTCTTTATACACGCTATTTTGGCGCCAAAAAACTATTTAAAATTTTAAAATGATATCCTCTTAAAACAATGTTCAATGGAAAATTCAAACAACAATATTAAATAAGTAAAGTGCACTATGCTTCATAAATACCTGAATGCCCAAAAATATATTAATATATTAACACTAAGGTGCAATAATGAATAATACAAAATTTATACTAAAAATACCTGTAAAATCTTACATATACTAAGAACTAATGTATCGCATGTACCCTTATTTTCACAACTAAAGATGAACAATATAAAAATATGATAATATATACAATCGTTGATGAATTGATATGTAAATAATATTAATTAACATGCAAACATTTGATACAATATAAACTTCTGTGACAAAATAATAAATCCTTATGCCAGGCATAAAAATGGTTTTATACTTATATAATTGTTAATGCCTGGAAATCTAGTGGCATCTGTTAATATTTACCATTTGCTCTTTTTCATGGCTAAAATAGCCTTCACATTACCACCATTTATCGTGATGTCCACCTGATCTATAATAATACATTTAAAATAATGTTGGTCCCCATATTGTAATATATGTCTACATAAAGCATTCTTTTTATCTTGGGTTCTAATGCAATACAGATGGTCATAAATGCGACTTCTTAACTGCCTTTCCATTTTTCCTATATAAAACGCGGAACATGCTTCACAAGTTGCCATATAGACCACAAATTTGGTATTGCAGTTTCCTGCCCTACCTTTAATGTTTGTCCCACTAAATTTTTTAATTTGAATCCATCTTTCTCATTTATGGAACTACACTGTTTGCATGCTTCGCATTTCATGGTTCCTTTTTTCTTTATCCTGACATCTTGTATATTACGTTCCATTATCCTTTTCAGATTTGGACCTGTCTTGTAAATAAATTTGGGAAATGTACCTACTTTCTGTACTAAACTATCATTCATCATAATCAACTGCCAATGTTGTCTTATAATATTCTCTATATATTTTACTCCCGGTGAATACATTAATACACACACCCTATTAGTTTGATCCTGTATATCATTATTTTTCTGTGAGGAAAATACATATGTAGAATTACCTAATAAAGGTCTGTACTTCCTACCCCATTCTGAACTGATGTACCTAACTACATCTTTAAGTAAGTGATCAGGATAGCCTCTTGTACTAAACATTGACCTAATAAACTGTATTTCATGAAACATAATATCCTTAGTAGATGACATTCTGGCAGCCCTTATACACTGCCCCTTAAATATATTCTTGAACACATGTTTAGGATGATTGCTGCTAAACTCCAAATAATCATTTGAAAACGTTTCTTTCCTATGTATACTAGATACAAACCCGCCATCTCCATGACTAATATAGGTGTCTAGATAAGCAATACCCTTTACATTGTAGTTGTATGTAAATTTTAAAAAATCTGTTGTATTATTAAGATATGTAATAAAAGAATCTATAAGGTCAATGGGCCCATCCCATAATATGAATAGGTCATCCAAAAACCTCGTATAATATTTTACATGTTCATAATATTCACTGTTAAATAAATATTCTGTCTCCCATTCGAGCATTACTAAATTTGCAAAAATAGGGGCACAAGAGGCCCCCATAGCAACACCTGTAGTTTGTTTGAAAACTTAATTCTCAAAATAGATGTAGTTATGGTCTAATACCAAGCCCGTCATATCGGTAATGAGGCAAATCATGTCCCATTCCAAATTAGAAAATTTCCTTAGGCTGTTACTAAAATATTCTAAACCAATCTCCTTAGGAATGCAGGAGAAGAGATCTATTACATCTATAGTGATGAAAGTAAGATTCCTGTTCCAAATTTGCGATGTTAATTTACTAAGAAAGTTCCAGGAATCCTTTATTAAATGGGGTACATTACTATACACTGGTTTTACCCATCTATCTATAGCCACTCCCAAAGGGAAGGTTTTGGACGTGCTTCCAGATATGATGGGTCTAAATGGGGGACTTTCCAAGTTCTTATGTGTCTTAGGAATTCCTACAATCGTAGCTAAGGTAGGATATTCGACCTTCAAAAACTGATATGTCTCATAAGTAATCCTGTGATCTATAAGATATTGTTCTAAGGCAAGATCTATACACCTATACCCAATATTAACTTCATTAAGGGAAATGGCTTCGTAATTACCAGATTGATATAATATGTTATAAATTTCTTTTATATATTCAAATTTATTGTATATTACGATCCCACCCCCTTTGTCGGGTTTCATAATCCGCACTTCATTATTCTTCATGAGAGTTTTCAGGCAATCTCAGTCTCCTACTGTTAAATTATCATTGTGTTCAATACCTTGTCTATCTCTAATTTTATAAGCTTTGAAAAAACTATATATATCTTGACTAACTATTTTTTCAAAACTCGCTATAACAGGATTGCTAATAGGTATATAAGTACTGTTCTTCTTAAGGACGTGAAAATTCCTTTTGCAACCAATACTGTTGTCAGCTTCCTCTTTTCCAAACTGAACAGCTAAATTTAATCTATGACAAAAAAGTTTAAATTCGGTAATAATATCCACTAAATTGATATTTACTGTAGGTATGGATTTCATTCCCTTGGGAAATAATTTATAAAAATCATCAGAAATAACATGATTCATATAGTTAAATACTTTAAAACCTTTATATGTAGAAATAATATTGTCCACTCTATCAGATGTTACCAAATCATGTCTACCATCGTGGATTTGACTCTCATCTGGGGCAACCAATAAATGTGTGTTTTCACTCAAATTTACATCTTTATCAGGAACGTTACTTTCGTTATTATTAAAAACTATTGTCTCTTTCTCCTGTTCCAGGGTGTAAATGAATTTTTTGGTGGGGGAAAGAACCTGCCTCCACGAAAATTCACTTCCCTTTCACCTGTAACTTCGTCAGGTCTTTGGTACCTGCCATTTTCTCCATCCTTTTTAGTCTTAGGCCAAATATACGCTCTATGGTTAGCGTATTGATCCATATCACGTACAGTTTTCCTTCCTTTCCTGTTATATATATTACAAGCTTTTTGATCAGCTAGGGTAAATTGTTTCTCATATAAATCAGTCCATTGTGTGAAGTGTTCATCAATCACAATTTCCTGATTTAATTTATCAACATCTTGTATTAAATGTGTTATTTTTTCATCATTTTTCTTGATTAACAAACTCATATAATTATACCCAAAGCTGTCAAACAACACATTAAACTCATTCATAGTATTAAAATCTAATTCGATCCCCATGGGTATCTTGAAAAATCTAATACCTTTAGGGACAATTTTCAACGAGATGCATTTAGTAAAATATGCTTTTTCTATTTTTAAATTTTTAATAGACAGTAACCTCTTACCTAACAAATAGATTTTGTCTTTGATGGTAACATTAGAGTCTTTTATACAATGTTCAACCACATTGACTTTTCTATCATATTTAGTAAATTCATAATCATCCTTTAAAAAAGCATTCTAAATAATCACCAGCTGTACCTCTAGTTGATTTCACATTAACTCTGTTGTTATCATTCGGGTTAGCATTACTGCTTTTATACCCTTTACAAATGTTAATACTAGAGTTATTTACATGGCAGTCAATACCTTTAGAATTGTCCGCTTGAGCCTTCGATACACCAGCATAAGTTTTTAAAGTCATTGGGCGTTTTGGTCTTGCCCCCAACCTTTCAATTTCGCTACAAGCATGAAACATACTGAAATCAAAAGTAAACGCACTGAATGAGTTCTTACTAATGTTACTGTCTCTACAACGATGCAACAACCGTTGGTTAGATGAGCGATTCTCATCAACTGAATGTTGTCTTTGTCCATTTGGTATATCACAAGGTGAACTAGTGTCTATTCATGTATAAGTCTCCATGCTGTTTGCAGAAGGTACTACAAATCTCGCCGGTATTTCCGGCTGTTTGTCCACTGTTTTAACCACTTCAATAGTATCCAATGCTGCTAAGGTACACTCAACCAAAGCTGCCAAACGGGACATCTCTTCTTTTAGTTCAATAATTTTTGATTGAAGTTTAGTAAGTTCCTCCCTGTCAGATGCAGCCTGAAGAACGTCATTAGAGCCCTCCATACCAACAACCACCAGTGAATAAAAAACTCAATGTAGCAACAACGTAAATCCAACAATACGGTACAGGATGGCACAACGACTCCTCAGCTTGAACAGGTCACTATTTATTTGACAAAATCCAATAAGATCCAATGAAAATCACAAAGTAAGAACAAAATAAGGTCTCGATGTATAAGTTAAGCGCTTTCATCTGACCAAATGCAGACTTCTTCAGAACTGCCATCTTTGTTACAATGTCTGTCTTTATACATGCTATTTTGGCGCCAAAAACTATTTAAAATTTTAAAATGATATCCTCTTAAAACAATGTTCAATGGAAAATTCAAACAACAATATTAAATAAGTATTAAATAAGAACTAATATATCGCATGTACCCTTATTTCCAGGCATTAACGATTATATAAGTATAAAACCATTTTTATGCCTGGCATAGGGATTTATTATTTTGTCACAGAAGTTTATATTGTATCAAATGTTTACATGTTAATTAATATTATTTACATATCAATTCATCAACGATTGTATATATTATCATATTTTTATATTGTTCATCTTTAGTTGTGAAAATAAGGGTACATGTGATACATTAGTTCTTAGTATATGTAAGATTTTACAGGTATTTTTAGTATAAATTTTGTATTATTCATTATTGCACCTTAGTGTTAATATATTAATATATTTTTGGGCATTCAGGTATTTATGAAGCATAGTGCACTTTACTTATTTAATATTGTTGTTTGAATTTTCCATTGAACATTGTTTTAAGAGGATATCATTTTAAAATTTTAAATAGTTTTTTGGCGCCAAAATAGCGTGTATATAGACCGACATTGTAACAAAGATGGCAGTTCTGAAGAAGTCTGCATTTGGTCAGATGAAAGTGCTTAACTTATACATCGAGACCTTATTTTGTTCTTACTTAGTGGTTTTCATTGGATCTTATTGGATTTTGTCAAATAAATAGTGACCTGTTCAAGCTGAGGAGTCGTTGTGCCGTCCTGTACCGTATTGTTGGATTTACTTTAATAAAAACAAAAAACATTGTTAAAATCCAATATACAAGTGCTTTCATCTCTGACCATTCAGAGACTTTATCAAAGTATAGACAAGCTCCAAAAAACACTGTTTAAATACCACCAGCCCCTGCTCATCAACCAATGAAAACCTTACTATGTTACATATTAACGTAGTGACACTAACCTCCTTTTTAGCAGCTTATATGTCTGTACTCATGCAGTTAAAATAGTCACCTTCATTATTCTTATATATAATACTGTCTTACATGGAACATAAGTCCATGGATAAAATAGTCATACAACACCCCCACATCTAAAGTTATGATATATGAAAGGTCTAACATATTAAACAAAATTAAAAAGAGTTAGTGTATACATAATATTTAGATTGTAAACATTTATTTGCTTGTTATAAAACTTATAAACTGTAAAGTATAGCAGTTCTTGTAGTCATATGGATCTATTCTAAGAGCCTATATCGTATTATAATAAATCCATTAATTTCTTTTAGTTCTGAGAAAAGATGGATAAACATGAATAAAAAACAGTAGATATAACATTGTTTCTATCATGCTATACTGCTAATATGTTATTATATATTACTGATAAATGTGACTAACTAGTTAACTATTTAAGTTCAATTCTGACTACAAAACTATACATGCTTGGATATTATGGGAGACACAAATGATGTTTCAAAGAACAAATAGACTTCTCAAAGAAATTTTTTGTCTGTTTGTGGGGACCTGCATATACAATTATCATTCAAAATGTGTTTCTTCTATAAAAAGGATATCATATTTACTAGAGCATACTATTAGATATAAAGTAATATGAGAGCAACTATGACATCTAAAATAACTAATAATATGTTCCCAGAATTATATTTGTACTGAGGGATAACATATGGTTGACAATATACCCACTACAGTCTTTTTAAGAGACACATAAATTCCCAGCTTATCAAAATGACTATAATTGTGTCTGTCTTTGTGGAAAACATGCTATTACTTTCATATTAGTCCCTCCTTTACTATGCATCAGACTTTCAATTAACTCTCAGACCATGAGCTTCTAATATTGCCATGTATTTGAGCTCCTCACTTCCAGCTTAAAAAGCACATCCACACAGAAGCCAACACAAATCTTCATCACAACCATTGTCATAAACATACACATATCTATTGCCTACATATGCTGGACAAGTCAGCCAAGCAAGGGTTTGACATCAACAGACATAAAATCATCCCCCTTCTTTAAATTAATATAGCAGTGTGTAATTTGAATAATATAATATCTTAGGATCAAAGCTGAATTGAAGAAATTAATTTTATATTATGTTTGGTGCCACTCTACTGTAAAATGTATTATATAACTTAAAGAATGAAATACAGAGTTTGGTAATTTTGAAGTAAGTATAGCAGAGAGTGCAAGTTAATTAACACCTTCTTACTATTTTGCACTTAATTTGTTTGTTAATATTATGTATAAAACATCACTTTGTCCAATATTTCTTAGACACTTTCCCTTTAAATTTTGACTGTTAATGTACCCTTTGACCTTTAAAACTGTAATAGCTAAGTACTTCCTATTTAGCTTTCTCCTTCATTTAATCATTGTCTAACAAGTAAAGCAAGGCTCACGACATTGGTGGAAACTTCAATAGATCTCAGAGACTCAAAAAGAGAACAAAACACACAGAAGTCAAAGTAAATGCACGAGCTTCAGCAATCTCAAAATAATACTGCTTTCATTCACAGCTAGTTTAGTATTTGTGAATTTCCATTTTTTGCCACAAGTATGAGTTAAAACACAGAAATTGTTTTTACTACTTTATTTCTCCACTTCTAACCCCTCCCCAACAAATAAATGGCACCAAACATTACAGATAAGCTTAAATAAGAAAGAAAAACAAAAAGAAGGAAAGAACAGAAAAAAAGACTTCATACACACTGCATACACTTACCATTTTATCACTGTATTAGTAAAGAAATACTCATAAACAGCATAACAGTCTGATATGTCTTACAAAAAGCACATCTAAATCTCAAACATACATCTCACATACTCCAATCAACTATGACATGTGAATTAAAAGATAAAAGTTAAAATCATCATAAATATTCAGTCTATTCAAACACACTTATTTAATATACTGTGGGACACTTGCTATTATGTTATCATGAGCTATCACTTTAAGATTTATGTGGCACATATATGAAGAAAAGAAACTAGGATATATATGTAAAGAAAGCTTATTATTAGTTAAAGAATTAACTTAGTAATACTTATTAAGCTAAGGCATATATTTAATATGGAAAATAAAATTTTGAATATCAGCTTAGCAATACCTATAGAAAAGAAAAACTGACATTTATTTACCTTATAGAGAAGTGAATCCTTGCTTCCTTCCTTTCACTTATATCTCCACTAACTGAATTGGCAAGCTTTATCATGGAAAAATAATTTTATTATTAAAACAATTAGCATCAATGTTATACTAAAGCTAAGAGTAATTTGTTTTTTAGTTTCTTTTTCTTCTCATTGGATTTCCAGGAATTTGCTTCTGCTTGTCTCTTCAAAGTACTATTATTCCAGTCCAGGGGTGTAGCTAGGATTTTCAAATTTGTACTCACAGCTCTCAAACTGCTACCCCCCCTCCCCAGCCAAGCTACAGCCATTCTCGTAATTCACGGTTCGCTCTTTTAGTGTCGATGAAGAGGCATTCGCTGTAATGCCACTTCAGTAATATAATATAGATTCACTCAAATTCGGGTCCTTGAATTGAAAATGAACCTGAAAGTCAGTTCTTTGAAAAATGCAGCATGGTAGTTGGGGTAGAGGATTTATGCTTTTGTTTTCTGTAACTAAGGTACAGGTTTTGAGCTTGAGTAAATTACTAACCACCTGGCTACCCCTAACTAGAGTGTTTCATTCACACACACACACCCCTACCTACCTCTTAGTGCAAGAAATATGGACAAAGCCTAAAATAAACAGGGACAGAAATTAAATAATGTTCTTGTGAACTTAGAAAGTTGCTAGAATAACAAGATTTGTGCTAGTATGAGAAAGTTGCTAGAATAACAGGATTTGTGCTAGTATGAATTTTTCTAAAGGACATGAAGTCTGAAACTCAAATGTTTGTCATTATTTAGTTCATACTTCAGTCTTCAATGATTTTCTAGAAAATCACAAAATGTATGAGGAACAGACAAAATATGGGGCAGAAATCTGGACATTCTGCAAAATTTGGACAGTTAAGAGGTATGCTACCTACCTACCTCACACACACACACACACACACACACACACACACACACACACACACACACACACACACACACACATACACACCTCTCAACCTCTAGAGCAACAAACTCATAAATAAAACTGAGGCAAAGGCCCAAAAATAAGGACATTTTTTTTTAAATATTGCTCTTATAAACTTAGAAAGATAATAGAATAATAGTAGGTCTTGCATTAGTACGAATATTCTGAAAGGTATGAAATCTGAAACTCAAAATGTCTGCCATTATTTTCTAACTTCAGTCTTTAATGACTTGCCACTAATTTGCCAGAAAACTGCAATTTTATGAAAAACTGACCAAAAATGTGATGCAAAAATATAAAATTGCCAGACAATACAGCTGGGAACCTGTCAAAGAAGGGACACCATTTTAATATGAGCACAGTTAACTTGAGCAGCTGACAAAATTAGAGAATCTACATGCATTTCTGAAATAAAAGTAATGTATAACTCTGATCATTACAGTTATTTATAAAAGTAAACCCTCCACGTTTTCTTCCAAAATTGCTATTTTGCGGAGAGATTATTAGGGGGAGAGCAACATTTTGAGCCACAATTGGGACAGTTGAGAGGTGTGTATATTCCTAATTCTATAAAGCGATTTATTTGCACATACCTCTCAACCTCTTAATGCAGGAAATCTGGACAAGGCCAAATATATTGGGGGAACATACAAACAGTACTAAAAATTGACCTTATATAAACTTAAGACAGTTAATAGAATATCAAGTCTTGCTTTAGCATGCATTTTTCTGAAGATTATGACGTCTGAAACTTAACGTCGGTCATTTAATGACTTCATTCCTAAATGATTTTCCAGAAAAGTTTTATTTTGCATTTTACAGCACAAACACCAATAAA
>NC_056741.1:1507953262-1508008262 GCF_019279795.1 Protopterus annectens
GAGCCAGCACCTCCTTAAAAAGGAAAGGGAGAAGAAATATGTACGTACATTTTTTTTCAAAAATGCTACCCCCTTCTAAAAAAGTTGTACTGAAATCAGTACAGTGCGTACGCCTCCCGACTTCCCTGTTCCAGTCCATATCTTCAGTTTGGTCTATCTGGGTCTTCAAAATGTCTAATTTCACCCTGAAGGAGTATTTTGAACCTGACAGGAAAAGAACAAATGTACCTTAAACCTTTTTTTCTTAAGTTATTTTTAAGAGAGGTACACTTTTCCTTTTGGTCATCACAGCACTAGAATAGTCATTATCAAATCTTATTAATTTGTCATCCAGTTTAATAGGAGATTTGGACCAGGCTGTTTTAAGTATTAGCTCCTTGTCTTGAGATGAGAAGAATTTAACAATAACTGATCTTAGTGAAAATTTAGTGTTTGAAGTAGAAACTAGAGACCTGTGTGCTCTTTCTATGCAATACAACATAGCTTCAGATAAATTTAGAGTCTAAAGAATCCAGGCATATTTTCTCTCTCTATTTTTTCAGGCAGTCCAAAAATACTAATGTTATTTCTCCCGGACCTGTTCTCCAAATCATCAGTTTTGTTTAGTAATAAGGTATTCTGTTGCAGGAGAAATTCAATGTCATTTTCATCTTTGGATACTCTGCCTTCTATGTCATTAAGAGCATCTTCCATTCCCTCTGTCTGAGCTTTCTGTTGTTTTAAAATCTCATGTAACTTATAGGTTCATAGGTGTTTACTAGGCTAACCACCACAAGGACCTTTTTATGCCTAGCCATTCATCCCAAATCTCTGACAATTTCTGATACCCTTGATAAGTGTAAGCATGGGCCTGGGAAATGAACCATTTTCAGGTTATCTGTGTCCATTAGAAAACTAGGTGCCAAACCAGGGATGAATTTCTGGTTCCCCATCTAATTGTCCAAGTTGCACTTGTATTGGGTTAGGGAGGAACTCTGCTTCACATGGATGGGGAGCCTGTTCCATGGACAGGATAGTCTCTGGGATACATACCTATCTCTCCAGCAGGTCCTATTTATATCACAGGCAAGGTTTAAGTCTTTAAAATTGGTAATTCTGATGCAGTTTGTTTTGTGGATATGCAGGAGGTTCATCAAAGAGGAGACTGACAATGCCCTGTATGCCAGGCATAGACCTCCCCTCAAAAGCCTGTAGGAGACAGAATACAGACATAGGGCCTTGATGCAGCCTACATAGGACATTTTACTTATGCCCTGTACTCTTTTAGTGAGAAACCTCTGTGGACGTTCCATTTGTTGGATATGCCTGTTTAGGTACATACCAAAGGGGGCATTGAATTAATTGATAGGTCTGATGAACGCAGAATACAGTGGAACAATGACTTCCTTGGACTTAGATGCCATGTATTATAAGTTGAGCAACATAAAATAATTTCCTTATCACTGTAGACATGTGATGGTCAAAGGCTAGATTACTATGTGAGTCACTAAGTCCCTGACTACTGGATCAACTCTAAGGACTGTGTTGTCAATATGATAGTTACCAGGGATGGATGACTTCCCAAAGGATACTATTATGCATTTATTGGCATTTAGTTTTAGTCCATGGGTCTGACACCAGTTGTTTGTCTGTGTCATCCCCTCCTGGAGAACATTTGTGTCAGTGTGAAATTCAATGACAGCTCCTAATTTTCAATCATCTGCATATTTAGTCAGCCAGAGACCACTGATATTGGCCTTGACTCCTGAGAAGGAAATGCCAAAAAGGAGTGATCCAAAGACTGATCCCTGAGGGACTCCACTTGTGACTGGCCTCTTTGTAAGGTGGACTCCCCAATTTTAACTTCCTGGGTCCTGTCTGTGAGCCAGTTGACTATCCACCAGATGACATATGGGTTTGTACCTAACCCCTTGAGTTTGTCAGCAATGCCCAAGTGAGGTATTGTGTCAAATGTATTGCCCAGGTCAAGGTAGGCAATGTGAACAATTTTGCCCTCATCCATTGCTTTGGTGACCTTCTCAAAGAAGTCTACCAGGCTGAGTAGGCATGATCTTCCCTTGATGAAACCAAACTGGGTTGGGTTCAGAGTCTAGAGGTTTACTATATCTCTGTTGATCATCTTTCCATGGCTTTACATATAAGACTAGTGAGAATTATGTGTCTGTAGTTTCCAAGGTCTGTAGATGGCCCATCGTTGTGCAGAGGGATGACAGTTGCCTTTCTCCATTCATGAACCACAAAATCTGTTTTGAGGCTACAGTTAAATAATAATTCCAGAGGCCCTGATAGGTCATGTTTCATGCTATTTAGAAGGCATCCTGGGATATTGTCTGGCTTTATTGATGCAGTGTTCTTGGTCATCTATTTGTACATTTTTCTTTAAAGTTGTCAAGTTTGTTATTCATTCTGCCCATTTTTAAAGAAATGTCTTGTATGGTAGAAAGAACAGATTGGAGTTCTTTCTTTAAAGGCGAGTCCTGAGAGACTGTCTTTGAATGAATCATTTTACATCTACTAGCACAGACTTTCACATGAATAATTTGACAGGAAAAAAATGAAATGTTTAGAATTTGTTTAGATAATACCCTTCTATGTAGTATCAGGTAACCGATTCTGTTCAAAAAATTGGTTTAGGATATTATAAAAATAAAATTTTCTGTCAGAAATAGAAATAGAGTAGCAGAGCAAGAAAACTGTGCTGCTAGCCTGTCAGCTTCTTGGCCACACCCCCAACTGTAATTCTTAAGGTAGAAGTGTAAGATGGCATGTTTAATGAAAATTACTAACATCTTCCAAATCACTTCTGTATTTTTCTCCAGGACTCCGATTTTAGCTGCATTTTTATAACATTTCAGTGTGGCAACTGTCATTTTAATATATAAAATAAACATGTTTTCCAAACTTGAAAATACATATTTTCATTTCTGTAGTAAGTCACCATATGAGTAAGAGTGATACAGCACTTTTTAAAACTAATGTTCTTGACTGCATCTGATTTCAGAATAAGTACAAATGAAGGTAATAGCAAACATACAGATAAACAATAAAGTTGTCAAATGTGTATTTTATTTGGCAAACACATAATCACCACATTGTCAGATTTGGCATTCTGACCTAATCATGAGTTTTATTTATTTTTTAATAGGATTTCTTGAATGAAAGTTCTTTTTTATTAGATTCTGCTCAAAATGCATGTATTTATTGTGCACAAATCAGTTTTGTATTCATTCTGCAAGATCATTTTCCAACAAAAATATGAATGTGATCTTTTATTTTATTGCAAAGTATAGTCATAAAAAGGTATGTAGAAATTTTGGAGCAAAACCCATCAACAGGTATGTATAGATGCACTTAATGTGTTAGCGATCCCTTGAAAAATAACTACTTCTCAACAATGACAATCAGAACTGGAGAAACATTGGTAGTGAGAGATGCTCATTTTTATGGCATTGTGATCTTACTATTACAGGATCAATCCTTCCACCTTTTCAAACTGCTTTGTGACACCAGATCCTTTCCCTTACCTTAGTGTCTCATTCTTCCATTATGTCCTCTTTCCTTTTTCTCTGCCACGTGTACTTCAATTTGCACTTTTTCACAATTAAGTTTAAGATGCCATCATTTCGCCCATTTATCCAGCCTTGGTAAACATTGATTCTTCTGACAAATATGTACTCTTCTTCTTCAGTCACTTTTGTAATGTCCATTACAAGGAAATTAAGGACTGATCCTTATACTGAACCCCTGTTGTATTTCACAAGTAGATCTTTATTCTGTAGAACATTTTCTGTTTAAAGTAATATTCAGTTTTTTTATTAATTATCAGCTATCAGCTTATTTATCAGCTGATCTGTGATTCTCTGGAATAACCAGACACACAATCCCTGCAGTGCTAATCTTTCATGTTGGATTGTATCATGCTATTATTAATTATTACCATAGACTGCTGCCCTCTCAGTTATTATCATACTTGTCCTGTCACTGGCTCCCTACCTGTTGTCTTTCTTTCTAGTTCTTGCTCCATTTATATTTTCCTCTGTTTCTTCATTTCTACTCTATACTAGCTTCAATCATATACCTTAGTACTCTTCTCCAACTAATATACCCTTTACTTTATGCTAGCTCAGGATTCCTCTTTCTCTTACTACTACTTTCTTATAAATATTCTTAAAACAGATCAGTCTTTGTTTTCTACAACATTTATGTATATGTCCATTATCCTGTCTTTATCACGGATGATAAATCTCTGAGTTACTTATACTTTATTATTTTCTACAGAATGTGTTTCTTATGTAAAAACTGAACTAGTTACGTACAGATAATGTTAGTTATTCATTTTTTTTCTTTTTCAGCTATTGTCCATGTTAATTAATGTTTAAGTAATGTAATATTGGAGCTTTTCTCCTTGAGTCTCTGCTGAAAAAGGGCTCTTCCCAGTCAGACTAACCCAGTTAACAAATGTCAAATAAATAAATAAAGTATAGATAGTAAATATTCATAGCCTACCTTCAAAGACTAATATTTTTGTCAGTTAATTAACAAATTCTCCTGAAATAATCTGGTAGAACTTCTTATAAATTTATACAACCTCAAATCTATTCTTGCTTGTAGGTATTAAAGAGATCATCGATTTGGAAATTATTCCTTTACTTTAATCATAGGTATATGTAATATATGTGTGTGTGTTCAAGTTTATTGAGAATGTTGTCAATGTATAATAGCCTGCAGTTACTATGTCTGACCTCAGTACTGCTGGAGCTATGCCACAAGGCCCTTCTCAACAAGTTTACTGAGAATTTTGTCATTGCATAATAACCTGCGGTCACTACATCTGACCTCGATACTGCAGGAGCTCTGCCAGAAGCCCGTATTCCTATAGGTTTACTGAGAAATTGGTCATTGCATAATGTAAGCACATTTATCGTGAAGAACCCTGCTGTATATTAACTTTAATCAGTCAAGTACATGCCTGCTCTGTGACTGAAAGTCTCTGTGAAATAATATGTGCACTCTAAGGACCGTTTATTAAGTTGGCTACTGTCACCTTTTCCTTGACCAGTAGATTGTACTGTACATGCTAGTTATTTAGCCTCAAGAAATGACAGCAAACCTGTTTTACTTGTATCTCTTTGTTTTGTACTGGCTGAAAACCCATTGCTCTCAGTTGTAATTTGATCTGAGGGTGGGAATTTATACCTCCTGACTATAACATCATCACCGTATAAAGAGGAAGGGTGGTGGAATTTCTTTAATATTTCCCAACACCTAACACATTTCCCCTTACAGCAAACCAATACCAAAATTCAGTTCAGCAGAGCTTCTTACTGTTTACGCAAAATAAATAGTCATAAACAAATATGTATTACTGTCCTTTACATCCCTCCTGGTGACAATGCAACTATACTGGAAGATATCCTACACTGGATATCCATAACATTTCCACAGGAAAAATTACTGCTAGATGATGTGAATATCAATTTTTTGAATACAAACTCTAACTTCCCTACATCTAGCTTGAACTTAAATGGTTTCACACAACTAATTGATAGCCCTACACATTATAGGAAGACATCAAATACCATATTAGACTAAATTATAGTATCAGGCCCTAGTAAATATACCACCACAGCTACATTGTTAGACTCTCTTAGTAATCCTCTCCCAATCTATTTGACCAGACATCTCACACATTCAGTTAAACAGCATATTTATAAAACATCTGCAACTTTTCCAGCTTTAACCCAGAAATGTTCATTACTACGCTTTCATCTATTAACTGGAACTTCCTAAAAATACTCCACTTCAGCAGTGCTGTAAATGAATTCAGTACCACTTTTCTAAATATCCTAAATAGACCTGTACCTTCTAGAAGGACTAAAAACAAATGATGCAATTTCATTACCCAAAAGGAGTATAACACTAATGCGGATAGCAAAAAAGCATGGAAAGAAAGACAAAATATAAAATACCTCAAATATTTTGAAAATTTTAGAATGCTTCGCAATTGTACTAAAAAACAAATAAATGAAAACAAAAATCTAGACTATAATAACTTTCAGAATAATACAAAACACAACCTTAACAGATTTTGAACATCCATCAGAGAAATCTTACATCCCGGCCGAAAATTCAACCCAACCCCTCTCCCGATAACTCACCTCTCGAAACTGCAATACAGTTCAACCCTTATTTTATAGATAGTATAGCATCTCAAACCAAGGATTCCGCAACATGTAATCCCAACTCTGGCCAACAGCCACATATTAGCACATTCACTTTCACCTTCCCACATCCTATATAAAACTACTCTTAAACAAACTTAAACTAGGCTCTTCTTCAGCTGATGACCTTCCAAGTGAGTACCTAAAAATAGCAGCCAATTGCATTGCCTAGTCTGTCTCAATCCTTATAACTAGACCAATCCAGGAACACACATGCCCTCTCTCTGGAAAAAGTCACACATTATCCCTCTGCAGAAAGGAGGAAATTCAACAGATATTAATAATTTCAGACTTATAGCAACCATATCTCTCCTCACCAAAATACTTGAAAAATGTATTCAAAAATAATTGGTAGACTATCTCCTTCAGGAGATTCCCCTACACAGCATGTCTTCTCTCTTTCCTATAGTTCTAGCACTGCCCTTTCAATCTCTATAGATACTGTCAAGCTAGTGATAATGGGAAACACTAGTCTCTTCCTTATTTCTGGACTTTAAAGCCTTCAACACAGTTTGTCACAGCAAGCTTCTACTTCAAATGTCCTCACTAGGTCTCTCTTGGCCCACTCTTCTGTTGTTCAAAAGCTACCTGCCCAGTAGGTATCAGTCATTAAAATGACACTGCATGTTCTCGTCTTATCTCCCAGTCACCACTGGTGTACCACAAGGCTCTATCCTTGGTCCCCTCCTCCTTAATATTTTCACCAGCACCCTCTATATTTCCATACAACAGGCTGCCATCCTAATACAATATGCAGATGATTCCACTCTTATTTGTACATCTGACAATATGGTATACCTCCAAAAAAAAAATATTCAGGAAGCTTTAACAACCACTAAAACATGGCTTCATAAATCATAACTCATGCTCAACCCAAAGATGACCAAACTACTGCTTTTTCCCCAAATCGCCCTTCTCATGAAAAAACAGATTTCAAAGGCCTCTTTCTTGATAATACAACCATTGAAGTCACTTCTCATAGCAAACCATTAGGGGTAATGGTTGATTATCATAAACTAGGGATTCTTTACAGAGCCAAAAATTTTCTCACCAATGCAACTAAAACTACACTTGCCACTGCTTATCTCTTCCCCACACTTCTTTATGGTACTCCCATTCTTGCTAACTTCTAGGCTTCACAAAAATTAAAACTTGAACTTTGCTATAACAACGTTGCTAAATTGGCAGCAAATATCCCTTTCAGAACCCACCACTGTATAGCACTAAAGAACCTAAATTGGTTAGGGCTGCCTCATTGACTAAAATTTATACAGCTTCTTGCCACCTATAAAATTATCCAGTGTCCATCTGCCTGTCCAGCACCAAAAAACATTCTACACAACTATGTTCCCAGTTGGTCATTGTGATCCAATGACCAAAATCTCCTGTCTACAAACCTATCAAAACTGCTGAACATTGTCTGTACTCATACAGGGTAGCTAAGGCCTGGAAGTCCTACGTGTATCCATCAGGTCAATACCCTCCTTCCTGTCATTCAAAACAACTTGGAAAGAATTCCTAGCTAAAATCTGGCTTTGATCTTGCTCAAAATCAGGATAAACTATATCCCTAAATATGAACAAGTACCTTTTCATTCCTTATATTTCCTTACTCTCCCTCCTTCACTTATTTTCTTACTTATATCAAATTATCTTTCCTGACTCTCTCTCTCTCTAAACATACCATAAGCCTGTTTTTCCCTCACTTCATATTGCAGTTCATGTTTGTATTAGATTAACTTACCTTTAATGTCTCTATAAACTGTCTAAAATTTCTATAAATATTAAATGATTGTCATATAACCTGTACTGATTCTTAACCGAAGTGTTTATATTATCACTAATATATTAGAATTATTTAAACTCTACATGTTTTGTTTAATTTTTGAAGATTGTAAAATGATTGTTCTTAAAATGTTTTGTAATAATTTGGAGCTTTTCTCCCTGGGTCTCTGCTGAAAATGAACTTTTACCCAGTCAAACTTTCCTTGTAATCAAATGTCAATAAATAAATAAACACCTCTTCCCCCTCAGTATGACCACTATCAGCCAGCTAGTACTAATGCTGTAATGCTGGTGCCTTATAAACAAAAACTGTTGAGAAAAGCAAATAATATCCACAGCAAAGTGACATTATTTCAACTAAACATCCAGTGTAACATAGTAAAAAGAACATACCGTACTACTTATCTGCTCTGGTCTGATCAGTTCTAATTAGTGACTGCTTGATAAAATTGCTAACATGCCCTTTACCTTATTTATTCAATGCAACTGATGGGAGTTGTTCACCAAATATGTACATTTCACAACTTTTTGCAGCAATGTCACTCTAAATTAGTTTTATTATAGATTTTGTTGTACAGAGCACATACCTCTGATTCAAGGTTGGATAACTGCTATACTATTATGGTGCTGTGCTGGAGTTCAAAAATATGCCAGTTTAGCTGGACAGGATAGGTTACTTATATAAACACAGAGAGGCAGTTATAGTTGCTCTGGAATTATTTAAATGATTTTAAAATGATGCAAAAAAATTATATAGAGAAAGAAATATGAGATGAATTGTCTTGATATAATTTAATAGTCATGTGTATTAGTTAGTCAATATTCCACTGTATTTATTACGTACGATAAATGTTCTGAAATATCTGCTAAACGATATATCAAAGCAGTCTTTAAAAGATACTTCCTGTGCAATTTATTTATCATTTACTGGTAGAATAATCAAAAATGTTAGTGCTTACAGGGACTGAAAATACTCCTTTCTCAGGACTTAACTGTATGTAATTCAAAAATGTTACATTATATGCCAAGAAACAAACTCTGAGCCACAAAATGAATTTTTATTAAAAGTAAAATGATTTCTTAAAGGCAAAAGAATGACTTCAAGTGATTCTTTCTAAAAATGAAGGAACAGCTCTACTGAATAATCAATAACTTCTCATTTGTACTGCATGATTGATATGCATTGCTATTTATCAGCATTATTTACCAGTTTTCATAGGTTTCTTTGATTTTGCAAACACACTTCACAGCCAATAGTAATTTATTTAAAATGATAAATTCACTTCTATCTTCACAATTTATTAACTGATTAAATACTTGGTCATTATACTATGAAAGATGAGCAAATTTAGCAATGTCAACAGAAAAGGACAAAATGAGAGTCAACAAAAAGTGAAAAGAAAGAGGAGAATATGTATTGTAACAGGTTGTCAGTGCAAGCTATATGCTGTTTAATAACTGCCCCTCCTCATCCTTGACTGTCACACCCAGTAGAATGATTTGTTCCTTTATCTTGCCTGATATGAAGACTCCACATCCCCCATGGTAGGTTTTCCTGTTTTCAAAAAGGAAGCACACATTCATGTATGGGGGGCATCATTATCCATGACCACTTCAGATTTCTCCTAGTGTGACTAAGTAAGCCTGCTAGTTGGTGTGCTCACCTGCTGAAGTAAAGGTATACTATATATACCTAGCAGTGTCTGCCTCTGCTTCATGACATACGTGATGAGGCACATTATATGCAGGCAGCTTTGTAGAGCCAAGGACATATTCTTGGCCCACACACTGTATGCTGGACACCCACGTTGCAGTGGCATCAACCTTGCAGCAGACTGGGCTGGATCACTTGCATCCCCCAGGGTGAGTGTGTTGCCATTAGCCGCTCACTGTAATCCTCTCATGACAGCTCTTCCAATACCAAGGTTTCAAGTTGATCCTTGCTTAGCTGAGTCTGAGTCTGTCACGAGCCCAGTTGTAATTAACTTTACCATTTTTAACTTAAAATGTACTTAAAACATTCTGTTCAGACCTTTACAGACAATGTTATTACTCTTAGCTTCCAATACCAGTATGTTCCCTTCATCTTTCAAAGACTGGATCGCCCTTCTTGCTGAAATGGTAAGTTCAGTGCCTGTAAATAAAACTGTGTGAAAACAGGACTATCTGACCATGAGGAAAAACAGCCAAAGGCACATACACTTTAGAATAAGAATCAATCAGATATGATTAAAGGTCTATTTTTGCATTTTTTGTCTTGTATGTATCAGCATGCAATATAGTACTGGCACTTGAATGGACAACTTAAGTAAAAATTTTTTTTTTAAACAGCAAATCTCTGAATGCAATATTATTTAAAGATGCCACCTTTTCAAAATCCAAACCCCATTTTAAATTGAGTATTTCTCTCAGCTTAAGATCTGATTGCAAAGAAAAATCACATTATTTTTAACAACATTTGCATTGCATTATATTACCTTTCCACAGTGGTAGGAAGCAATACGTATAACTAGTTTGCCCTTTTCTGTTCATGTAGCATTCTAATTCCTCAAAATCTCAGCTTTACCCCTTACTCTTTTCCCACCTGTCTCAAACCTTCCTTAATGCCTCTGTAGATTTCCTCTTAAATAGCCATTCTGGTAATCTAGTCCATTGGTCCACATCCCTCTCTGTGATAGTTTCCTTTCAGACGTCCAAAGAGAGCAGTTAGACCATGTAGTTTTGTTGTATGTACCCCCTCATTTTTCTTGTGCTCTTCCTTCACATCTCTCTGAAATAATGATGTACTCCATTATCACCTCCCCGACACTTCTAATCTCTAGTTAGAAGACATATTGCACCTGTAGTATTTCCTTTCCACTCCACATATTATTCTGGTAGCATTGCTCTGGATTCCTTTCAGCAACTTGGTGTCTTTTTTATTTCAGAGCCAGAACTGCTTGCAGTGCTAAGGGTGTGGTCTGGCAAAGTCCCTGTGGATTGGAAGTGTTGCTTCTTTGCTTCTGGAATCTGACCTCGGGAGGGTATAAGGTTGCATTTGGCCTGCTACTACCACTGTCATCTACTGTGCTCCTGGTGGTCCAGTCTAGATGCAGTCTGGACTCATAGATCATATATATGCTCTGTCCATCAGATCCGTCCTTAAACATGATTCTTCTGACAGGGTTGTTCTAGCCTGAGTGCAGTACTTTGCATTTGTTTGCACAGAGCCTCAGTGGCCATCTTTCTGGCCACAGACTAAGCCTTTCAAATCCCTTGGCAGACTTTTCCCTGAATCCACCAAATTATGCTGCACCTGTCTTTGTGTTATGAGCAAAGAAATTGATCCTGTTCTCTGCTTTCTCAGATAAGTTTTAATACAAATACAGTGGAGATTACGCATTCCTCGAAATGATCACATTGATGCTCTGCTAGTCACTTTCTCAATCAGCATTTATTTCCTACCTGCCTACCCTGAAGCTGGGAATCTCCCAGTATGCTCCTGGAAATTCATATCCCCATCGAATACTACATTCTTCCTCCTATTGTACTCCACTTTCTCTCATCCAGTCTCTTATCCTCTTCTCTTGTTGTGTATGGTGGACAACACACTGTATCAGTATAGAAGTTTTTCCCTGTCTTCTGCATTAACAGCTAGGTTATTTAACCTAGCTTCTAGCCCTAAATGCTGGTGTTCTTCCTTCTCTCAGACCTTAATCTGATGCCTTTTGTTGTGTACATTGTTGTTTTCCTCTAATTGCATATTTGCCTTCCGTATTATTGATGTACAGAAACAAAACATTAAATTTCTCCTCTTGTCATTAGCCTACATTTCCATGATACCAGCACATTCCTCCCCCTCCTGCATCACTGTTTGTACCTCCCCCATCTTCCTAATCAGATTCCTTGTACTGCAGAGTAACAATACTCAACCATGCTCCAAGTCACCCCTGCTTGTTCCTCTGCTGTGTTTTATACCTTCTGTGAGTCTCCATCTCCTCTTCCATCTCAGTTTAAAAGTATTATCCTTGAGATACACTTTTCCAAAACCAATGGGTACTTGAATACCTCTATGTCTTCTAGACTAACATGGTGCCTGTCCTTGCATAATGCTGGTCTCTCTGCCAAGTTTCTCCATTGTCCTTTTTTTCTTGTCCACTGTCACAGACAGTCATTAGACTTCCTTATCTTCTCTTTCATCTCTGTGGTGGATTCTGGTACTGGTACCCAGTCTGAGAATGCTGCCTTAAAACTTCTCTTCTAGTATCCTTGGCCCTGCTTGTTATCCCTTTAGCAATCACCTTTGATGGATCATTGATGTCTACAAGCACAACAATCATGTCTTCCTTCCTTCTTTTAGGTTATCAGTTTGGTCCTGTCTTGTGACATTTTACTCAGTCTAAGGCCCCATACTATTTTTTACTGAAATCTGCTCTCTATTCTTTCTTTCCTGTATTCCTACTCCCTTTTATGACAGAGTATCCTATCACCAAAACCTCTTCTCTTTACCCATGCGGGTTCTGTTTTCTTTGTTTCCTTTTGCATGCCACTACCCTTCCTATCTATATCCTTTCCAGGTTAACTTGTGCCTTTTTCAGTCTTTATCACTATGCTGGCTCCCTCTCTGTGGCTTATGTAAGCTCATCCCTCATCCTTCCTGTGCTTCTCCTGCAATAGCACTACAGTGTTCTTTCTCTTTTGTGCTCTGCCTCTTCTGTTTGGCTTATTATCCCTCCCTGTCCACTTCCATCTCGATCAACTGACAGTGTTAGTTCCTGCCTGGACAATTATGGCTTTACCTCCTCCTTAATACTTTTCAATTCTCTTTGCATCTCTCTACCCTGGCTTCCTCCTCTTTGTCCTCCTGCTAATGGCTGCATATGCTGCATTCTGACTCTGTGCCACTCACTTATCTATGCCCTAAGAATCTCTGCCCACGTTATCTTGTCCACACCTTTCTTCCCTCTTCTTTTGCCAAAATGTTATTCTGTATGCAGGCCTCCTTTTTGTGTCACTAATTAGGCATTTATACTTACTTTGTAGGTCAAAGATTTTACAAGTTAGGTTGGAAAAGGTGATTCAGCTGAAGGTACTGCATTGTACAGCTTGTCGACAGGAATATATGAAATATAAGATAACTGAAATGTAGCTGGTTAAAGAGAGGTCCTTTCAAGTAAGATCTTGTAATGCCCATTGGTATGAGCAGATGAGTACCACTGCTTGCTGCCTACATGATCAGAAACTGTACTTTAGACTTTTAACTCAACATTATTTTTTGTTCCAATTTGCCCTAATTGCCTGACACTCATTAACTATGCCCATTTGTTCCCCCATCACTGTAAGCAAGGGTTGGTTGGGAGGGACCATCATTTATGCAGCCATCATTGGTGTGTGGGAAATTTTTTTATTATGTTCTACCTCCATGCACGTGGCCAGAGACAGCCCATGGATGGAATGCCAGTGAGAATCAGTGCTGTACTGTCACTAACTTCCACAAGGGATTGATGTCAGTTGGACTGCCCCACCCACTGGATGAACTGCATAGTTGTTCCTGAAGTCCCCAACAAGGAAATCAACCTGTGCACATATGACTCCTTGTGTGTGTGTGCGTGTGTGACCCTCTGAGTAGATTATGCATGGACATCTTCTCTGCTTGTGCGGTCAAGTGCCTGAGTCTACAGTTGAACTCATGTTACCTGGGTCATAATCAGGACTTTATCCCTCTAGAACACCTGTGCAGAAGTCAACATTATGTTTGTCACACAGCTTCATAATGTATTAGAGATACCTTTCTTGATATTATTCTAGCTAATATTTCTTTATTCCATTTTTCTGAGATCTATTCATTTTCTATTGCTTTTTGAGCCAGCATTTATTACCACATACTTTATATGCTGTTGGAGAAATTTGCAATTGGATTTCATCTTTTATATTGCATATTGTTATATATCTCATTCAAGCTTATAGCACCTTTTTTGTATACTTCCAGTTCACATCCCTAGCTCCCTATGGCATCCAGACCATTTCTGGGGTCTGGCTTGTATATTTAATTAACTTACTGACTAATAAAAGGTGGTATTAGAAAGTTCAAGGAGTTATTAACAAAATGACACTAAGATTGTTAGACAAGGATATCATACAGTAGCGAAATTAATCACTATATGGCAGTTATTCTTATTTTCATATTTATGTTCATAATTTCATAACAGAGAGCCCTACACGTGATTGAGAGGTATGGTGTGATATGCCATAGTGAGAAACAGGGAAAAACATTGTCGGGGTCCATCTATATAAGACTATACTGAAGATATTATTAGATATTTGTAAGTTCTTCTTTCAGCTTTTCCCGGTTAGGGGCCGCCACAGCAGAACTCTGGTCCGCTAATGATTGGCAGTAGATTTTTACAGTGCCAAGGTGCCAGCTCAACACCCAACCTTCAACGAAGACACGCCCATTTAAGCATGTCTTTCAAATGCCACTCGACTGTGGGGAGGACATACAGACTCCACACAGAAGGCGTACCAGCCGAGAATCGAATGGGGGAACCTCTTGCTGTGAGGCGATAACACTACTGCTGCACCACCATGGCTACTTTTAGATATTTGTAAGTAATTATAGAAATAAGTAATATTTCCATGTGTACTTAGTACTTCAAAAACCAAAGTGACTTACAAACTATTGTATGGCATCAGATGAAACCTAAGATGAGTTACACCAGATATTGTATGATTATTATCTATAGCAGAAACAAAGATATGTATACAAGCAAAACAATGAGGCAAGGTGCCTGACGATACTGGTAACCAACAAAAAACAAGTACAGGCACCAAAAGGAGGTCCACAAAGTCACGTACCAAGCAATAGTAAGAAGGAACAGCCGTTTATTCAAAACATGTTTTGAAAAATATGTACACAGTTACAGCAGATACTGAATGATTATTATCTATAAGAGAAACAAAAATATGTACACAGTTACAGCAGATACTGAATGATTATTATCTATAGGAGAAACAAAATATGTATACAGTTACAGCAGATACTGAATGATTATTATCTATAGGAGAAACAAAAATATGTATACAGTTACAGCAGATACTGAATAATTATTATCTATAAGAGAAACAAAAATATGTATACAGTTACAGCAGATACTGAATGATTATTATCTATAAGAGAAACAAAAATATGTACACAGTTACAGCAGATACTGAATGATTATTATCTATAAGAGAAACAAAAATATGTACACAGTTACAGCAGATACTGAATGATTATTATCTATAGGAGAAACAAAATATGTATACAGTTACAGCAGATACTGAATGATTATTATCTATAAGAGAAACAAAAATATGTACACAGTTACAGCAGATACTGAATGATTATTATCTATAGGAGAAACAAAATATGCGCACAGAGTTGGAGCAGATACCGTATAATTATTATTTTCTGTAGGAGACACAAATATTGCAGATGTTCCAGTAAAGGCTTAAAAAGCTAGCTTTAAAATAAAGGATTTCCAAACCAGAAAGAAACGGGTACATTTGGCTTTAGTAATTATATTGTGTGCAAGAACTTTATGTTATGCATAATGCAAGTTTGGGAGTTGTTTTATTGCAAAACAGAGAGAATAATGTATGTTGTGATATACAGCAGGACTTGTGTTACTTGTAGTGAGGCTAAATGCATAGAATACAGATTCAAATACCCATTGTACTTGGCATATTATTAGTTATTAGTAAATATGAAAATAAATAATAATTCCATATGTACTTAATATTTCAAAAACAAAGTGATTTATAAACTGTTGCATGACCTCAAGTGAAACCTTAGATATTGTTGAAGAAAGCTGCCTATTTGCACTGTACATTCCATATTTTTAGAGATATTCAGTGTTATTTGCATTGCTAATTATACAATAAAGCATGTTTTCATATTTATGTAAATCTCAATAAACATTCACTTATAAAGGAATTTCTTGATGTCATATGAAAGCTTATGTCTGTTTAACAAAAATGGTCTAATGATATATGTCTTGGATGTTCAGTTTCCAAGATAAGAAAATTTGTGAAAATGTAGCAAAAAATAATTTTGGGTTTGTGTACATTATAATTAGTGTTTGTGAAACGACTATGAATGTCCTGATTATTATCAGTGTAATGAATACTTCTTAATGATAACCATGGTTTTGTACAGTTTTAATAGTTTTTATTGTTCATAAAATATGTACATTTGTTTATCTTATGCTTTTTACGTTTATTTTTCAGAAAATGCTCTGGAATGCAATATATGTGTAGGCTGCTACATGTGCGACATTCCACACCACAGAGGTGTAAATGAGTTATATGCACAGAATACTATATCTAAGGTGCAGAGGATAGCAAGTAGAACAGTGTAAGGACATTTTTTTTCTGTCACAGAGCTGTCTAAAAAGAAAGGTTTTAAAGCCTTTTGGTTTAGCTCTATCTTCACCACTTCACCGTTCTGTCCAAAATTAGTCACTAAATCCTCTCTTTTCCTGGGTACCTGTCCCAGCGAATAAGGCTGTCTAACAAAACCCTAGTTTGTAGCAGCCGACGTACATGCTTATTCCTCTACCATCAGGCAACATGTCATTTCAGGACTGTGTTTTTTATAGAAGCACTATGAAGATAAAAAGCTGAATGTTTGTCTTGAACTAACCTTTACTTTCCGAAAAAGAAAGAACAAGCAGAGTAGCAGGAGTATACAGGTGATACCTGGCCTGATCGCCAGGTATTTTAAATGAGCAGTGGAGCAGAATGATCATAACTGGTTACATGGCTAATGACATGAGCTGAAGACTCTTTTACTTGTTGTATTTTTCTCTCTAGCATTCTCTGGTAGTGTTAGGCCATTTTTGCTGTTTTATTTCACTGTAAACATGTCTATGGAGGCATTGCCATTAGCCTTTCCAAACACATAGATGTATAGTTCTATAAAGACTGACAAAAGAACAGAAATCCAACAACCATCCATCTATAACCCCCTTTTCAGATTTTTGCACATGGGTTTGGAGTGTCATATCAACAGTGACCATCATCAATAGATACAGTTCACCTCTTTGGGTGGCCAGAAGTCCAACAACAACTATTCCAAAAATTGGCAAAAGGTGAAACTAGCGTTCTCACCCATTATCTCTGCATGCTTTCCCCATCCCATATATACCAAGGTGTGATAAAAACACTTACCTGGTATGGAGTATAGATAGTTTAATTTATACTCATTGTGTACATACCAACAATCTTTGTAACTTAGCTCCAGCCACAAAACTTCACATACTCCACGTTAAAAGTAAACATACAGCCCCCTACAAAACCACCAGTTTCAATGCAATTAAATTCAAGGAAATTATCCTTATTGAAATAAAAAAGAAATGGTTGTGAGTGGCCATGCAAAATGTCAGTAAATGGACTTGAACATAATAAAAATACATTAAAGAAGTAAATAACTTGCAAAACAAACAAAAAATATTACAGACCTAAAGGATTGCAATGTAACCCTTGCATAGCTGTACTAGAAAGTAACTAACTACTGTAAAAAATAAGCCCTGGAATGTATAAAGGTTACCAATAAGTACACATTCTGTATTCAAGGATATCCCTACCACATTGCTTGTATTGTCTATTCACTCAGAAAGTCTACATCAAGTGTATACTTGTGTAGACTTAGTGATAACATTTAAGAATCCCACCCAAAATTGCAGTTTACCTTAAAGCTACAGCATTTAATCATGCAGTAAACAGCCTAGCCATAAAAATCGGTGCAACCTATGTAATGCCATATTCAGCAGACAAACTGTGTAATAATGTCATCACATTAAATAGTAAGGAATATAGAAATCTAAACTAAAAGAACAGAAGCTGGATAATTGTGCAGTGAAAGTTGACTAATAAGCAAACATGCTCACTGATTGGGGAAAACAATGAATGGGACTGCTGTATCCAGCATTATTTACAGCACCGGGTCTAACTGGCAGCAACTACTAACTGCATGTTCCCTGTTCTTCTAAGGGGAGAACAAAAACTGATGCAAACAATATAAAATCTCAGTCAAAGGAAAAATATAAAACCTCTTTAAAAATAAACAAAATGCTTAGATATTTCAACTTGTACCCTTTCAGAAAAGACTTCTTCAGAACAAAAACAACTATAAGCCATCTGACTTAAATAAGTCATTGAACCCTGTTACTTGGTACCAAAGTACCACTATCATTTTTTATGTTAATTTGTAATCAGTATAAAGGATAAAAACAGAAATAAAAATGATAAAATACTTGTATTTATAGTTCCTAATATCCTATTGTATATCACTTGTATTTATAGTTCCTAATATCCTATTGTATATCATTGTCATTAGTAAAGAGTTTGTGCTAAGATCTATAATAAATGCATATCATGACTGTACTTTAGCAGTTTCTTAAATTATTTGTTATTATTTTTACACTTTATAGCAAAAAAAAAAAAAAAAAAACTAAACTGTCTACTACTGTTTTAAGTAGTTAATTGCAATGTATTACATTGTATCTGTTAGTTGTATGGTTGTTGTAGGTAGTTTGTGTGGTTGTGTTACACTTGGACTCCAAACCAGTTATTCTACATTAACATGGTGTTCTTCTGCACCCCAATGGTAGAAGTGTGTTGATCTAACTTGTCTGAGTTGGGGATTGCTGGTGGAAGGCTTACTGTGTGCTTTTCTGGTTGGTAGTTAGTTTAAAACTTGTTTCTCTTTGCTTGTATTAAAGTCTCGAGTTTGCATGGTGCTGCTCTTTGCACAGCAGCTGTTATAAGTGACCTATATAGATGCAAAAGCCTATGAGCTCAGTTCTTCCCTAAACAGATGTCAGTGAAACCCTTCCAATCTTTTCTGCTGCTCTATGAGCAACTCAGTTTCACACTGAGCAGCTTTGCCTTATTGATCAACCTTAGCCTATACAAAGTATAGGTCCCTCTTGTAGTCTTCTTACTACCAGCACAGTCCTTTCAAATTAATACATTCCCTTCCCCAGTAAAGCATGCAGTAAGAGCCTGGTATCATGTGTGGCAATTACCCATCATCTCTCTGGCCAGCCTGACAGACTTGGGCATCTTACACAAATCTTAACAAATACTTTATGTGAGAGATGCAGTTACACTATGAAATTGGAGGCAAGACTCTCACATACGGACAAATCGAATGCCAAATAGGTTGTCAGCACACACACACACACACACACACACACACACACACACACACACACACACACACACACACACACACACACACACACACACACACACACACTTCCCACACTAAATAAAGACATGACATATAAACCCACATATGCAGAGGTTCCCACTAGTAACTTACCAAAAGATAAGAGGCCTCCAAAATGGAAACCACTTATACACATAACAATGCAAAAAATAACCACAACACATAAAACACACACACACACACACACACACACACACACACACACACACACACACACACACACACACACACACACACACACACACACACACACACACACACACACCAGTGTCTCAACAAATAAGCCCATAAGGTGTAACACCACAGAACCTAATGTATTGGTAATAGGTGACTCCATTGTGAGACACACAGATGTCCCCCCCTCCCACCAGGTTGGATAAGGAGAAGGTTATGGTTAGCTGCCTCTCCAGTGCCAGGATCCATCAACTTACTCATGTCACTCACCACAAGTACTGGTATGACTCCGTTATGGTCCATGTGGGCGTGAATAGCTTGAGACATACCTCACTGGAGTGTATGAAGAAATACATGACTGAGCTCTCAGATTATGTGTCACAGGCAGGTAGAAGATTAGCCTTAAGCATCATTCTACCTTCCCCAAGATTGATGACACAATACAATCAAAAAACGATTGACATTAACAATTGGCTTAGTTTCTGGTGTCAGTCCAAGGGGATCTAATACCTGTCAGCCTGGTAAGACATGGTCAACAGGCCAAGCTGCTTTGCCAGAGATGGCCTGCACCTGTCTCCTCTAGGCTTTTGGGTACTGGCAGAGGTATTCGTTACATGTATTGTTCCTTTTTTGGATAGTGTCAAAAATAACCAGTCTCCCAACATAACAAAATCCTCTCTAGATAAACTTAAGACACTTTTGCTTAATGTTAGGAGTCGAATCAAGAAAATGCACTGCCTGGAGGCACTCCTCACTTTGAAAGATACTGAGACCTAGTTTAAAGGTGTGGAAAACACCCTGGCTGTGTAGGGCTACAATGCCTTTCATACATTCAGACCACAAACTGAGCATGAAAGAACCAAAGTAGGAGGTGAATAAATCTTCTTAAGGATAAGTACACCTTGAGACTGGTCAAACAGCATGAGTCTCTTGAGCTACTCAGTGTCAAATTAATTATAGGCAAAGCCCCCTACCATGTCATAACTAGCTATAAGTCCCCCATCATGAAACAGGAAAGCATACCACATACCTGGACTTACAGAAGTCACTTGCCATACAGCCAAACACCTTACTCATGGGTGATTTTAATTAGCCTACCATTGAGTGGGAAAAATCCACGACTACAGACAAACTGGCTCAGAGGTTCTTGGACTTTGTCAATGCAAATGCTCTGGAACAGCTATTCAGCACACCCACAAGAGGTTCAAATGTCCTGGACATAGTACTCACAAAGATGGGAGGGCATTGCATCCTTCTTTCATGTGATGTCCTCCCTGGTAAAGATTGGACTATAAATCAGTCTCATTCAATGTAATTATAAGACCAGATTCCCCATCAAGCTCAAAAATAATTTGAATTTTTCAGACACAAATTACCTCCTACTAAGTGATGGTATAGTGTCAAAGCTCCCTCAAATACAAATAACATGGACTCATATGCAGTAGTATACATCAATGTCCAGTATAACCATTTAAGCAGTTGTTTAGAATCAGCTGAACCTGATTGGATTAAAACTATGTCTTGCTGAAAAAAACAAGCCACCCTGGTGGACCCCTATTCTAAATAGGCTTTACAACAAGAGAAATAAACTAATGTTTGAGAACAAGAGGAAACTGGCTCAACAGAGGAAGAAATCCCTCTCTAGCTTAAACAAACAAATTAGAGATCTTGTCAAGTCCTCCAAAGCTAATTACAAAACAAAAATAGCCTCCCTAGCTAAGGATAATCATGAGGTATTCTTCAACTACATCTGAAATTTAAAAGAGAATTTCCAGCTATGCACCAAACTGGTTGTGGATGGCATCAACCATACTCAACAGGAGGTAATAGCCAACCTGTGAGCTGATAGAGTTAGAGCAAACTTCATTCCCTGTCCCTAAAGTGTACCTCCCACAATTCCACAGCCTATTATCTATAGAGAGCAAGTCAGCTCTGCACTCTCCAAGGCCAAAAACATGGTATCACTGGGACCAGATAACAGCCCAGGTTGCCTTTTAAACAACTTAAAACATGAAGCAGCAGACCCACTTGGATGTCTGTTTAACCACAGCCTGCAAACTAGCTGTGGTTTGGTGGGATGGAGGATAGCAGCAGTAATCCTACCCTGGGAATTATAGGCCCATAAGCTTGACTAGCCTCATCTGCAAGGCAATGTAAAGAATCATTATGTACCTTATTAACAAGGACATAGGTAACCTCCAAATGCTTGACCTAATCCAGTTCAGATTCATTAAAGACAGATCATACCTGTTAAACATCGTTGACTTCTTTATGAAAGTCATCAAGGCCCTGGATGAGGGAAAGACAGTGCATACTGCCCATGTTGACCTAGCAAAGGCATTTGACACAATCTCCCACTCAGGTATTATAGAGAAACTCTCCCAATTAGGAATTAACCCCATACATTACCAGATTGGTAGCCAACCAAAGTGGGTAACTTCACCTCTTGAAAAAGACCAGTCATCAGTCAAGCATTGTATGACTGTTTCATCTCAAACTCAGAACTGTGATGTCTGGACTAGCAAATTCTTTCTATTGTTTTGAGACCAGTGTTAGATTTTACATGTATAATGTCTTTTATTGCTGTGACTTCCTAACTAGGTGCAAGATCAAAGAACTGTTAAACTCTGAGTTTCTGTTAGACTGGGAAATTAAACCAGAGAAGTTTCAAGAATGATGTAATATAAAATGTGTCAGCAGTGATGTATTATCAATTTAAGACTTTCTCAGAGAGAGAGAGAATTAGAGCATTTGGATTTTGTCTGAACCTGAACACATCAACTCACCGGCTCTTTACCTTGTAAATAGGATATGTATTTAGAACAGAGACTTCTCTTAGAAATAGATAGAAAATAGTTAGTTTAGTCTAGCTGTTTTCTATATTTATGTCAGACTATTCTACAGTATTATTTTAAGCATTTTTCTGTGTCTGAACTCTTGAATAGCACTGTGTTGAATTGAGGAGATTTGTCTTGTGTTTTTATTATTTATTATTAAATATTTTAAACCTTTCAACTGTGGCTGTTTTGTGTAGAGATAATTTAAGCTCTAGAGTACATTGCATGTATTTAGTGATACTGTCCAAGCCACTCCAATAAGCTTTGCTGTTCATCATACTTACTAATTGGATAATAATAATAATATTGCACAGTAAAATTGGACATCCTTTGGTAAGGGCCTTATTATTAGCTGATATTAATGGTTGATGGCAGTTATTTTTACCTTATAGCCTGGGCAGAGAAGGGGGCATAGCTGGAGAACCTGTGCCAGCCTTCTCCAGGAGTGTCTGTGTGTTTTTATATAACTCATATCTCAAAATGTGTGTGTGTGTCAGCTACTTGGGCAGGGATACAAAGCACTGGTTGGACAGAAATGGTGCTGGACCTGTACCCTATAGCTGTGTCAGTGGGGAGTCTTATTGGGGATCTGGAGAGAAAGAGAAAAAAACATCCCCAGGCTAACTGTGATCTCTGTGTGGTCTTAAGGGAAATTGTACTTTGCTGTGTGTGAACTTTATATCCTTCCCAATGTGCATGCCCCTCACTGGTGCTAGTGGTGAGACTTGAGGCTTCTTGATTACTGGGCCAGTGCATGGGCATCACAAATAATAATAATAATCCTATTTGTTAACCTGGTAGGCTCACTGGATGCACATATCCTTTTCAGGATTAACCTCAGAGCAATGTTTGGTTAAGTGACTTGCTAAAGGTCACAGTAGGAAAGTGAGCCCTGTGGGAATCAAACTATGTACTGCAGGAACTACAGCTCACAACCTTAATTTCTGCATGAACTGCCAGATAATAGAATTCTTTCTAAAATAGACGTCAGGTTAATACCTTTTTATAGATGAGTAATGTATCTATACCCAATATTTTAATTACTTTATTACCTTTATATTTTTCCAGTTACTCATAAAGGTGATCTGGAATGCATGACATATTCCAAAGGTGAATTTCTTCTAATTTCACAACAGAATTCCTCACCATCTAAATTGGGTCCAGTCTTGCTCTTCATCCTGTCATTTAAAATATGTGATACTTCAACAGGATGGAAAACAAACATCTGTCCTTCTGAAACTTAAACATGGCAAAAAAAAAAAAAAACAAGCAAATAACAACAAAAACTGTAAAGTAGCTAGTGAGATGCCAAAATTTTGCAAGTATCTCCATGTAAATAGTGGGATGTCCATCTTTTGTTTTGTCTTTTTTTTGTCACCTCTTTTTTTGATATTCAATATTAAATAGAAATTAATCATACAATTGCAACATTTTCCCAAGTAAGTTTATAGCATAAACTACATAAAATATTTACAATGCATGTAAAAAATATCTTCATGTTAAATAAAATGAATTGTAGTAAGAGAATAAAATGAGGCAACTCAAATTTTGACTCATCTAGGGATTCATAAAATCATTACTTATATAGCTCCAGTAAATTCAAAACCTTGGACCAAGAAGTATTAGATGAAGCATGAAAGGACATTTTGTTTTTCTTATTGATTATTTATCACTTACTCCTTGCCATTGCTAAAATAATGCATAATAAATAGTAGTCCTCCTTCCTTAAACAAAAGTCATTAGTAATATTTTCTATGAAAGAAGTATTTTATCAAGATTAAATTTGTCAGAACCCAATGCCTTGAGAAAATGACTGACTTGCCCAAGTATTCATTTAACATTACACAGTCATGCAATATGTGTGATCAATCTGTTTTAATTCCCTGTTTACATCTCCATCATTCAGTCTTGGATTTATTTTATCATTTCAGCCATTTTAATAGGTATAATGAATATTCTATGTGAACATTTTCAAGTGAAAATCATCCAATAATATATTAGACAGTTGTCTTTAGTATGCAGTGAAATAAGGGCCTTATTTTATGATGAGGCATTTCCCTTATCCTCAAGTAACACAATACTCCAATGATTATTATTTAAGACCAATTTCGAGGAGATAACCATTCCATAAAGATAATAAGTCATTTTGCTATTTTTCAGAATACATTACACTACAGTACAAAGATATTCTACTAACATAGGAACTTTTTCATTTTGATACTGTAAAGATGCAGAAATTAATTATTAATAATTAATAACCACTTTGATATGCCCAGATTATATTCAAATATTATATCTTTAGTTTGCATTAAAGATGCGTCCTTAAAATAATTAAACTGTCCAAAATATGTTTTCTTTTCCATTTAATTGTTTTTGTATATATGACTCTCCTAGTAAACCCTTGGAAGAAAAAAAGAATTAATCAATTAAACCTAAGCTTCAAATCCATCTGACCCATAATGGTAGACTTAAAGATCTATGATAGTGTTAATATAAGTAGGCTATGACAGAAACTATATATTATTTTGAATAACATTTTTTTAAATTAACCAGAAGTTATCCACTAGTTCCAAATATGTGATTGAGATCTTCATTTTTCTTGAGATTAAAAAGATAAGTATATAATGTTTTTCAATTTTCAGAACAGTTATTATCAATCCAATTAAAAAAAAATGGTTGCTTTTGCATAAGTTTCCAGATAATGTAATTTTATTATGAGGGCTATAATGGTTTAATAGGATACCATAAGAAACTCAAGACTTTGTTTTTAAATAGCTTTAGATGACTTCCACTTAGAATGAGTGCTACTGTTTGGCTAATAGAATGTACATTTGGAAGAATGATCATCTTTATAAGCTGCAATCTGTCTTCAAATGAAATAAAAATTACTACAAAAATGAATAATCTAGAAAATTAATCTAATATCCAATATTCTTTTGTAGTTGGTGTTTCTTATTTCCTCATTTAATTTCTTTATATTTAACCCCAGGTAGAGTAATTACTGATCTTCAGAAGCAATTTTGAGAGTTATTAAGTATTGTATTGGTTGCTCTAGTTAGAATTAAAAATTTGATTTTTTTGGTTATAAAATGTTAAAGCTGAAATTGTTTCAAACTCCTATAAGACTGATAAAATTCAGTTAAAGAACCTTGTAAAATCGGTTAATATGAACTTAATATTATTCACAAAAAACATTCATTTAGATTCTAAATTACCAACTGAAATACCATAGTAGAGCTTAATAAATAGATAGAATTGCAGTAACTAAGGCAAAGAGAAATGAAAAAAATTGGAGAATCTTGTTTGGTACCCTTATTTAAAACAATCATCTCCTAATTTAACATATGCTTTGTTATCTTTATAAATTTGTTGTTATCAAAATAAAATCAAAATAAAATGATCTGTAAATAAAAAATTGCAATGTTTTTATTAAAAAGTCAAATTTATTAAATTGAAAGGTTTTTTAATATATAAGCTGATAAATATGGATTCCTGTTTACTATTAACTATATCAGTAATTGGCAATATTATTTTAATATCTTACTTTTGTCTTTTTATACATAATCCTATTTAATCATTAATTAGAAAAATGTATTTGTTTTACTATTTCAGTAAAATAGCTATAAAGTTATGTAATTTACTTTTAGCAATGAAAATGGCTTGTATGCTAAACATTTTTAGAATATTTATATTCTTTTTAAAATAGGAAAAAATATTTCCAAGAGGGCTGGATAGTTAAAGTATTTTGGATATGATTTAGAACAGAGTGAGAATTAATTTGTAGGGGTAATACTTTGACTAATTCTGTGATTATTCTATCTATACAAGGGGGCTTATTTAATTTTGAACCCTTTAGCTTATCAGAGAGTTCAGTATAAGATATATTTTTATTAATTTATTTTTAAGGTTTTCTGGAATGGAAGGGTTTGTAAATTGCGAACTAAATTTCTAAAACTGTCATTTGTAGGAGATATGTTTATATTAGACTGATTCATAAGAAATTAGTGATTTCTAAACTATTTCAACATTCCCACCATTTGTGATTAATTTCCCATCTTTCACTGATTTGATATCAGTAATATGTGAGGTTCTGCTAGATATTTTTGATCTTTATTAAATTATGCATACATTTGGGATACATTGAATGAGAGGTAATTTTAGGTTTCTGTAAAGACAAACTGTTTTATGTTAATATATTGATAATTCATTTTAATGACTTAAAAACAAATTTGAATATGTGTCAATTTGGGTCTGATAGATTAGCTGAATGAAGCTTTGATTGCATACCTAGTAACTCTTTAGCATGTTATTTGAATTGTTTATGGACAGATAGAGATTTTCTATACGATTATGCCTTGAAAGAATCCCAAATCATAGTTTTACTTGATTTTTCCTTTATTAGCCATGAAGAATTCAAATGTTTAGGTATGCAAGTCTTTTAAACTGACTAGATAAGAAAGGATTCCATTCATAGTAGAGTATTAAAGTTAGAAAAAATAATAACAATAGATAGCTGTGATCAGGCAGAGGACAAGAGATTATTCTGAAAGTAAATACCCTGGAAACCAACTAATTTGAAATGAAGGTTTTATCAGTTCTGGTGTGAATACCAGAGACATGAAAACTCTACTGAATCAACATCTTTGAGTGAATGTGTGTCTTTAAAGCTTTAGCAGAAGGCACCAGCCTTGTATCTCTTGAATACGTTTTTGTCTTTATGTAATAGGTAATAAAGATCTCCACCTATAATTAAGGTTCTTTTTCAATTTTCTACGATAATATTTTGGTGTTTCTTTACTATTGTAGTACCTTTTCCAGGAAAGCAATATAAATCAACTAATTCCATAAGATCATAACATCTCTTCTCTTATTTTTAAAAGGGGAATGTGCCAATATTTGAAATGTGTAGTTTTCCAAAACTATTTTCCTATGTTTAAAGTACGTTTCTTGAAGCAAAACTATTTGAGGTTTGATAACATTAAGGTATTTCAGTATACATCCTTTTTTACTTCTATTAAGTCCATTTAAAGATAGTGGAGTTAAATCCATGTGGAACTGGAAATAATGATTTGTGATAGCAAAACATTTTGAATATAAGTATTAGTTGAGCCAAAGTTATTTGATGCAATAGTAAAGAAAGTGCATCTTGAATGTTCCTTCAGAAATATAATAATGGTTAATGGCATGCAAAAAGTTAGTATTAAAGACATAGGAGTGGGACATATTGCCCAACATTTCCTAGCTATAGAGTCAAGGATTCCTAGATGGTCTGGAAATAACCAAACTACCAACAAAGTGGAAGAAAAAGTTTAAAATATGTGCAAAAATAGGAAAAACAAAGAGCTCTGCAGTAATAGTTGAACTGGCTATGCATTAATCAAGTGACAAAACAAGAGTTCATAGGAGTATTACCATTTCTGAATTTTTTAAAGTAAAGAACTATTGTATTAAAAGACTAATGCCACTACATTTTAATTTCCTTTACTTTCTACTCCTGCATCCCTTCCCCTTACTTTCCCTACCCCAATAACTAACATATTATCCAATAATAAAATTATGAAAACATTTACTCTATTAAAAATTAACATTTAAAACTAGATTGTGCAATAGTTACAGAGGATGAAATAACATATTAAAAGGTCTATTAGTATGAAGTTACAGATTTTTATTCCTAAGCTTTATTAACATTAAAACATTAAATTAAAATTAGAAAAATACTTCTTGTTAAGGTAATGTAGCAAATGAAGCAAAGTAATAATTATCCCGGTCTAGAATTATTCAAAATGACAAAAACAGAACTGAAGAATCGGGTCTATATTGAATTAGCGAACACTTAGAAAAGCGAACGCTAATTCATTGAACCCTTTTAAGCAAAAGCTTACAATACCGAACACCCGGAACAGTGATTTTTTTCACAGGGCAAAAAATCGCTGGGCCGGTTTCAGGAGTTCTCCATTTCCTCCACTGTGGTGTGATCTCGGAGTTGGTATATTTAAGTAGGGGGGTGTGGGGGGCACATAATAGCATAGAGGAATACAACTTTTCAGATAGTTTTATATGATTGATTAAGATACTATATGAAAACTCTTCTGCTTATATAAAAAATGGATCATATGCTTCAGAATCAATCACAATTGCTAAAGGTACCAAGCAAGGATGTCAACAGTCACCATTATTATTTCCTTTAATAATAGAACCATTTTTTAATTGTGTTAGAGCCAGTCCTAATACTAAAGGTATTAAATTCAATAAACAGTTAAATTATAAAATTCAATTATTTGCAGATGACATCTTGTTAAATTTGAATGATTATAATTGTTCATTACAAGCATTATTTGAGACAGTGGAAGTCTTTTAAAGGATATCCGGGCTTAATTTCAATGAAAATAAAACTAAGTTATTACTTATAAATTGTAAAACACAAGATATTGATGAAAGATTTTCCAAATATATAATTTTAGATAATAAGATTTTGAGTATGTGGTGGTTATTTTATCAGATAATATAAATGATATATCAAACACTAGCATTCTAAACAAAATAAGACTTCTTATAGATAAATGGAACAAACTTTTTTTTACAATGGAAGAGAGATTTTCTTTAATTAAAATGATTATTCTTCCAAAGTTAATATATCTTATTCATGCTATTTCACATCCTCTTCCTAAGGAATGTATGAGACAATTTAATAAATTAACATTAAACATTTTACGGTTTCCTGATAAACCTAGACTAGCATTAATTCATTGTCTAAAGGACTGGACATTATCTGGTAACAGACTTCCAACTTTAGAAGTTTAGATGCTATCATCAATTATTAAGACAAAAATGTTATGGGTAAACTCTAATTATTCTGCCAAGTGGAAAGAAATACAATAAATAATTTGGTTATAGTCAAATTATTCAATAACAAATCAATACACTAAAATATTGTCTAATAAGTTTGTCTGGTTGTCTGGTTGGTAAGAAAATATATTTTTGAGAGTAAAAACAAAGCTATATGTTCCAGGAACATAACAAATACATAACAAATATAATAGCTATACTTAAAAAAATTATAAACAAAATTCCAGGAGTTAAAACATGGTCATTCTTATTATTTTCTATAGCTTGTACACAAAATATTATCATCAATTTTGATATCTCAAAAATGACTGAATTTAGAGAAAAAATAATATATTGGCATCAATTGATGAATTCCGAGAAGCTTCTTTCTACAGAATATATCATAAATAAATATAATATAAATAGGGAAATGTAGTTAGAAATAGAAACCTTTAGTCAATTTATTACTAATAGGCTAGAGTGAATACACTCAATTTTTAAAGAATCAGTTCCAAAAGTTATAGAACTCATGATTATTTAGGAAATCAAACAGTTATAGGAATAGGCTACTTATCTAAAACATATAAAGTAGTCAAAAATGCAAAACATTACTATAAAGATACATTTTGGGATTATTATAGATTAATTAATAATCAACTTCCTAGCAAAGAAGATATAAAATAATGTTGATATCTTCAAAAAAACTACCCTTTTATTGCAGTGAATGTTATTTTTTTGGAAATTCATTCACACAATCTTTATTACCCTTCATAAAATAGAACTTATATTTTAAAAAAATTGGATGCTGGAATTGCAAAGTGAAATTAAAAGTGGATTGGCAGAATATGTTTTATGATTGTATACTACTCAAGTCATTTTGGCAAATTTGAATTTTTTACTGCAAGCTGTTTTTAATGCCAAATTTAATTTAACTAACTCTCTAGTTTTATTCAATGTCCCAACACCTAGATGAGTTGCAAGATCTAAATATTCCCTCTTATGGAGTCTGTTAGCTATTGCTCCTAAAGTAATAACCATAAACTGGAAAAATCAGACTCCTCTTTCAGTGAAAGAGTTCAAGAATGTTCCAATTAATGTTTCTCAACAGGAATTAACTACACTCAATATGAGATCTGATATAGTCACTTCATATTATAACTCTTAGAAAAAGGTTAAAGAAATACTTGAAAAACTGGATATATTATACAACATAAATTTATAATCTGAATGATTAATAATTGCCTTTGTTTATCTAGACACCATTGTAAACAGTTTTTTTTATTTTAATCATTGTAAAGCTTTTTTCATTATAATTTTTAGTCTTGTTTTAAAATTTTTCATGTTTTAAACCATTATATATTTTACAATTTTAATAAAAGATCTGAGAAAATTTTGACCTGATGCTTTAACATTTTGTTTTCATTCAATACCTGTATATGCAATGTCTAAAAAAGGATAGCAATAATCTGTTTCAGTCATGTGTATAAACAAGCAAGCAAGCCAACAAGTTCTGTAAAGACACTCTTGAGTTTATATTTGAAAGGAATATGTCCACACCTCCTATATAAATTGGTTCAGTCTGCCAGTTGTAACCATCTTACCTATTGATTAGTTCTAAGGGGTTATCCTGGTTTCAGATTGGATTGGACATCTTTAAGTCTGCTCTATATGGAGCTTTGAATTTTAGTTTTAATTCTTTCAGTGCAGTTTTATTAGGCACCTTCCAATTTTTGCATAGCCTGTGACACTGTCATTTTTTGTACATACAGTGTAACAGGACTATTTATCCAAAAATGTCTCCCAGACACCTGCAAGTAGAAGAGGTGCCATGGCCCTTGATCTACATGTCAGTTATCTTTATCATATTGACAGAACTAAATTATATGGCAATGAAGAGAATAATTGGAACCCCTAGGAAAAATTTCTGGTTTCCCATCCACTCAAGGTTGTGCTTGAAGAGGGTCAGCGAGGTACTCTGTTTGACATGTATGGGAAGTCTATTACAGAGACAGGGTAGCCTCTGGGAGACAAACCTGTCCCTCAAGCAGGTTTTGTTGATGTCGCATATTAGATTTAGCCTTCCAAGTGGTTAATGTGCAAGGAGTTAGACTTATGGATGTGGAGCATATCTAGTAGGGCTGGGTCCGGAACTGCCTTGTAGGTGAGACACAGATCCCCTCTGAGCAATATGTATGATAATAGCAAGCAGAGTAAATGTGATTTGTGCCTGTCCACATAGGACAGGTTTTGGAGGCCATGGATTCTCTTTGTGAGGCATTTCTGTGGCCTTTCCATTTGGGGGCAGGTGTTTCGAGAGGTACATATCAAATGGGGTGTTATACTCAATTATAGCCATAATGAGGGAGGAGTACAGAGAGGTAATAACCTCCTTTCTTCTGGATGCAATCCCTTTACTTATGAGATGAACCAACTTTTCTGACCACTGTCACCATATGATGGTCGAATATGACATCGTTGTCAACCTGAGTACCCAGATCTCTCACTACAGGTTGTGTGCTTAGGGGGTTGCCGTTGATGTGGTAATCAGTAGGGGCCATGTTTTTGCTGAATGGTATGATAATACATTTTTTTGAGTTTAACTTAAAGCCATGACATTGATACCAGTCATTTGTTGTTGTGAGACCCTCTTGCAGTATATTAACATCATTTGGGGAGTCAATGACAGCACCCAACTTACAGTCGTCCACAAACTTGGGCAGCCACAGGCCTTTTGTCTTTGCCTGGACTTCTGAGAAGTAGATGCCAAAGAGTAGAGGTCCCAGGACAGATCCCTGGGGAACACCACTAGTGACAGGTCTGGAGGTGGAGGTGCCTATTTTGACCTTGTGGGTCCTATCAGTGCACCAGTTGGTCACACACCTGATGAGATAAAGATTTATCCCAAGTTATTTCAGCTTTTCAATGATGCCCGAGTGGGGGATTATGTCAAAGGCCTTGGCCAAGTCAAGGTAAGCTGTGTGTACTGACTTTCCTTCATCCACGGCCTTGGTGACTGTCTCAAATAAGTCAATCAGGTTCAACAGGCAAGATCTTCCCTTGACAAATCTGACCTGGGTAGGGTCAATTGCTTGGAGATTGTCTATGTCCCTGTTTATGAGATCCATAATAATACACTCCATAGCTTTACGTCAGACTTCTCAAGCAAATGGGGAGATAGTTTCCATGGTCAATAGTGGCACCACCTTTGTGCAAAGGGATGACAATGGCAGTTCTCCACTCTGCTGGAATGAAGCCTGTACTTAGGCTGTGGTTGAATAGGGTGCTTAATGGTGAAGCTAGTTTTTGCTGGTGATGGTGCAGAATACGGCCTGGGATTCTATCAGGTCCCTTGGAAGCTGTGTTCGTTGACTTGGATAGTCTTGGGGATAGACTTGGGGATGTTGAATGGGCCTTTGGGAAAGGATGGGGGGTGAAGTTTGCACTGGACCTATCTGCTAGCAGGTTGGCTAAGTCAACAGGATCAGTGTATATGATACCGTTAAGTATTAATTTCGAACAAACCTGGGCTTTGCTATGGAGGTTTCTGACATAACTGAAGAAGACATCATGGTTTCCCTTCGTTTTGGAGGCTAGTTTCAATTCATAATTAGCTTTGGAGGTTTTACTAGTGATCTAATTTACTTGTTGAGGCTTAGGAGGAAGTTTTTCCAAGTTGGAATTTGTTCCTTTTTACCCATGGACAACAGTTTTTTTCCTTTTGTTGTAACATCTGTTGATAGAGGATGTCCACCAGATAGTTTGTGTTTCCTTGAGAAGCAGGTAATGTAAAATGTAAAATGTAATTTTTATTACATTTAGAATGTTTAAAGTTTATCTTACTCCTTTTATGAAATTTATTTTAATTATTTCTAACAATGTCAGTTCATGTAACCATGATAATCGATTACTTATTTTTAAAAGATCTTTTAGGTATTAACAGAGTTACTGAAATATTGACATTTTTTGCAGAACTTTTTTATAGTTCAATTTTGTAGTCCTTTGTTATAAACGTGTTTTAAGGGTGCTTTTTATGAAAGGGTTTATATCTCTTGTAACCACAACAGCAGGCTTTTCCAGACAGATATGTGCTTAACATGCATTTAACATGAGCATATAAGTGAATATTCTTTTACCTGATATATGCCATGTTTAAGATTTATTTTTATTTTACATTTGTTGGCCGGGATAGTCCAGCTGGATACCTGTCCATTTTCAGTGAAGGCCCAGGGAGCAAAGCTCCATACATACATACATACAGAAAAACTGTTACATTAAACAAGTTAAAATACTATTACAGATACAATACATAGGATAAAAGTAATTCATTCTCTCATATATAAATCTGATTTGTTATAGAGTAACAATTAGGAAGCAATGTAGGGGTGGCCAAAAGACCTCTTTAGCATATGTTTATATTGCCAGTTAGTCAGGAATAGAGCAAGAACATAACCATTGCCTTTTAAAGTACTGCTTAAGAGTTTTTTTTAATTGGGTTAAAACGGGTTCTGAAGTAAGCTCAGCAGGAAGTGAGTTCCATATTTTGCCAACAGAGTTGGCATATGGAGAGTCTCCAGATGAGTTGTTGCTTTTATGGGTTTGGACTAGTAATTTGTTGGATGAGTGAAGTGTCTTGAGGTTGTTGTAAGGGATGATCATTTTTGTAAGTACGGGTGTGTTTTCAGGTTGGTAGAGAATTTTATGTGCTACTATTAGCTGATTGTACTGAAGTTGGATAGGCAATTCTAGCAACCCTAGATTCTTTAGGTTCAGACAGTGGTGATTCTGTATGCTGCTCCAGTGGCAAATCTAGCAATATGATTAAACCAGCTAGAGAGTTTATTAAGGTCAGCCTTACTCAAGTTCGTGAAGAAAGGAGATGCATAAAAGAGAGTGTAAATTAGATGTGTACGGGCAATTACCGTCCTAGCTAGTGGAGTGAGGAAAGGTTTGATCTTGCATAGAGAGCCAAGTTTTTTATTAACTTTTTTAATAGTTTGATTAATATACATATCAAACTTGAGGTTATTATCAACTGTTACACCTAAGAGTTTGGTACAGGGATCTGGGACAATGACAGTGCCATTGTTAGATTTTTATAGTAAAGGTTGGAGCGGAGGCTTTACAAGTGGAGGAGAAAAGCAGTAGCTTCGTTTTGTTAATATTTAATAGGAGACGTCAATTACAGAGCCAATTTTCAACAGTATTAAAAACATTTTGGGATAGAGTCTGCAGACTTAAAGGGGAGGTGGCAGAGCAAATCAAAGTGGAGTCATCTGCATATGGAATGCAGGTGGCTGTTGGGATGACTGTGTACAGGTCATTAATAAAGACAGAAAATAATACAGATCCTAATATAGAGCCCTGAGGGACCCCAAGGGTGATAGGTAGAAGGGAAGATATTTTTTTTTGCCACAGTACAGCCTGTTGTCTACTACTCAGATAAGATTTGAACCATTAGATAGCCTGGACATCTAGGGAATAGTTTTAAGTGTGTGTATGAGTAATTGGTGGTTGACCATGTCAAAGGCTTTGGATAGATCAAGTAAGAGGGCAGGAGAAAGCTGATTGTTGTTTCAGTTTTGATTAATAATATTGGAGAAGGAGAGGAGGGCTGTGGTTGTACTGTGGAATGGTTTGAAACCATACTGTGAGTTTACCAGGAGATTGTGCTGAATGAGATGGCTCAGGAGTTGTTTATGGATGCACTTCTCCATAATTTTAGCCAAGGGGTGACAAAATAGCTATAGGCCTGTAATTTGACAGTTCAGTGGAACTGCCCCCTTTCTGGAGTGGAATAACATGGGATGTCTTCTAGATGGAGGGGATAGTGGCTTCTGATATAGTTCTATTGATTAGGATAGAGATCGGGTATGCTATGGCATCCATAGCTTTTTGTAGATACTCAGCTGGGAGGAGATCCAATGCAAGGGTAGTAGGTTTTAGTTTCTTGATTAGGGCATGGATAAGTGATGTGGAAACTGGTTGAAAGTTAAAGTGGAGTTGATAACTAGGTGTGGCAGCATTAGGACTTGGGCAACTGGGAGATAGTTGCTTAACTAGTGACTGGATAGTTTCTGTGAAGAAACTATTAAAGGAATTGGCAATGTCTTCCAAAGGTTTTTGGATGGTAGCTGAGGGGGTAGGAGTTGTGATACGCAATGCATTGTTTCAGCCCTCAAAAGAAAACAGCTCAATGTTGGCATCATGAAATTTAGCAAAAAATGTACTTTGTGTATTACGTTTTCAATCATAGGTTCATAAGTTCATAGATTAGTACTAAGTTAACTGCCCTTGCGAGCCATTTTAAGCCTAGCCAATTATCCCTTGTGAGACTCAAACGCTGCACCTTGTGTTTGTAAGGCAAACACCTTAACCATTAAGCCACCCTCCCAACCCTAACATATCATATTAACAAACTTGTTTTCCCTTAAAAGGGATCACTTTAAAGACAAATTCTTCCTTAATCCTACAATGCAGAGTGTACATAATGGCAATAAGTCAAAGGCATTTGTGGATTCTAAGTTTAGATCTCCTTTAACCCAGACATACAACAGGAGCAGGTTTTACTGACAGTTCATTCTGATCATAAACCCACAGTTGTGCTGGGGATCACTGTCCTCTTGGAAAACTTCCAGCCTTTTCCTCAGGATTCTCCATGACTTTCTGTGCTACTGCTGTTAGGCTAGCATGATCTGCATTTCCACAGAGCTTTATTGCTTTCTTCTTGCAAAAAGATATCATTAATTGCTGTCTTGCTGTACTCAAAAATACCTGCAGTGGTCGGTGATCTGATAATCAATATCAGGGCATGTGCTAGCATACTTCCTAGATATGCAATAACCCCAGGAGGCAGCTCATGTCTCTATGCTTTATCCTCCTTTAGGTCACCCAGTTCCCTCTACCCACTTCTCCGTCTCAATTTCAATGTCTGTTCATTGTTCTTCTCATTTGCCACTATTTCTTTTCCAAGGGAATGTCTCCCACTTTACTTCATGGCATCTTAATCAAAGTATCAAGTCAACACCACTGGCTTTTCCATTCTTTTATGACATTTCTTCCATCTTTCCTCATATTTGCCATTTTTGTCCTCCCTTTCTTCATGTCTACTATATGATTAGAAGTCCTTTGATTCCTTTCTTGATTCTGTTACCCTTCTGCTTGCCTCATTGTACTATGCGCCTCTGTTCCTACTTTTCATCTCTTTCATGACTTCTTTTGTCCTAATTTATAAACTTATCTTCTACTGCAACTACAGTTGCTTTCTCCTATTTCCATTTTGCTTCTTCTTCACTCTGCTGTCCATACCAATAAGTACTGTATATGTGACCATTTCCTATTTTATTAGCTCACTCAGTTTGCATCTAGACCCTAATTCATATTTGAGCCTCTATGACCATCTTTCACAGTTCAGCATAATGCACTACCCTAAAATATTGTACTGTAATGTCCAAATTCTTACCTTCCCCTCTTCACTCTAGTCATATAGTAATGTGATCATTGTTGTCTAATATTACCCTTATCTGGGCATCCTTGACTCAATTCACCTTGCATAGGGCCATAAGTTGATTTCTGTTCTTTCTTGTATACTCTAGCATTGGTTGGATGAACCTCTCATTTCATTTCATTGCCCTTGATTACCAGGGTGCTTCCCATTCCTTCAATGCCCTTCAAAAGGTGGTGCTCTTTGTCTTCTCTAACTTCATATTCTATGGCCACAGACTGCTACTCCACCTCAATCCCTTTCCTCTCTGTTATTTCTGAACAGCCTGGATGGTAAACCCAAAATATCATACCCCTCATTACTTTCTGCAACACCAATAGCATCCCCTCTCTTCTCCTGCATCACTGCTTAAAACTCCTCATACTCGTATGGTCTAGTAATGCATCTTAAAATGATTTAAAACACGTATTTCTTCATACCTTTTCAAATCTGTGTCAATTTCAGGTACAGTGATATTTATGAATTCCAAGGGGGTAGTCAAATTTTAATGAACATGTAATCTAATATGTTTTTACTCATAGATGACAAATTAACTAGAATAGAATAAGAAAATTAAAAGTTGATATGTACAGGAAAACTAAAAGTTGATATTTACATTAATAGTACTAAACTTAATATGAACAGTATCAAGTAAATCAACACATTTTCCATAAGCTAAATAAGGACAGTTTTCTAAAATGAATACCAACTAGTCTATATTCACTTTCTTCCTCCATAGACTTCTTCAGACTATGCACAAATAAAAACTTAGCAGCATATATACTTGAAAAAACTAATGCAGAGTCACATGTTTCAATAAGCTAATGCTTTACTTTTTAAAACCATTTTTATATTTTCCATTTCATTCAGATCAGAGAAATGGCAGGCATATAGCTCAATTGCCAGCAATACTTTCTCCAGTCTAACAATACTTCCATAGTAGCCTTACCTCCAGAAGACTTATCCTCTCTATGGACCATGCTTTCCTGCAAGGAATGTCTAAATGATGGCAGACCCCTCCATCTCAGTGCCTGAATTAATCAAACCCAGGTCAGTTAGGCTGTAGTTCGGGCCTTATCCTTCTATGCCACAGCATTGGCTGGTGCATCTCCTTTTCTTACTCTACATAAACAATCTCTTCTGGAATATTCCTCACTTTAATACTACCATGTATGCAGATAACATGTCATTTACAGTAGTTTACCACTCTTCTTCACAAATTGGTCCACTCCCACAAATATACTTTGCATTAGTTAGGAAATGGCTAGCTTACAATAAATTAACTATAAACACTGCACTGTGTTGTCTTAATTTTTGGTAGTTCTTAAAGACTATCAGTTATCACTGATAACAGCTGTTACTATAATTTCATTCATCAACCCCCAAATTCTTCTAGATGACACTTTCTATCCATAGCTATATGATAGTCACTGCATCATAAGTGTTATAGCAAATTAAGATAGCCCACAGCATTTCACACTTCCTTACAACAGACCCTGAAAGAGCCATAACTCTTAATGTATTACCTACAGTGCTTAAATATGCGCTACCCTTCATATCATCCCTATGTGTACACAAATCGTCTATGTTGCCAACCACTGAAAATAAAAACTCTGGTTTATCAACATTACCAATTTTTACAACCTTCACTGCACTTTAATACAGTGTGCAAAATAGCTTCCTGTCTCAGCTAGGTCAACCTTCCTTCTAAATATTCTTACATATTAACTGCTTAACCAAGATTTTTATCCTCTACTTGACAATACGTTGAATTTACTTAAACTCTCATACTCTTAAGAAAAGCTCATCTCTGAAACTGTACAGGTTCCACTTTATTCTGACTTCATGTGAAAAATCCTTATATAAAATAGTCCAAGCTGCCTGGAACAGTTTGCCTTTAGAAATTACTACCATAAACAAGTTTTCACTATTCAAGAGAAAACTAAATCAATAATTACAGTTATACAGCAAATGCACATGTTTTAGATATAGGTTAACACACCTATGCTTCAGCTATACACCTATTCAGCTAATATAAAACATATCTCTTGACATACCTCTTAACATCTTACTGCAAGAAATCTGGACAAAGCCTGACAAAATGGCAGGGACAAGGGCCCAAAAATAGGGAAACATTTTAAATGTTGCTCTTATAAACTTAAAATGTTGCTAGAATAACAGGATTTGTGTTACTGTACATTTTCTGAAGGATATGAAGCCTGAAACTCAAATGATTATTATAATTTATTGACTTTAATCCTTAAATCATCCTAGTGATTTGTCAAAAAACACAATTTTTATGAGGAACAGACCACAAATATGGGGCAAAAATCTGGACATTCTAAGAAAATCTGTACAGTTGAGAGGTATGATACTGTATGTATTTAATTGTTCTTAACTACATGTTCTTGGATGTCTTTATCTTAACATTTTTATTAACTTGTAAGCTTTCATCTCTATAATTTATTATCTGTATTTCTCTCATCATGCTTCAGATGTCTTGTTTTACCTAAATTTATATTATCTTGGAATTATATTTCTATTCTATTTCCCTTTCCATAGTGTTTTGTGAATTCACCTAAACTGTAGCATTACATAACTAAGCATTTTAAGTATTTGCAACATGCCTACAGCAAACTTGTATTTAAAATTTTGTTGTTTATGTTGTCCTGGCCATATTGCCCAGAATGAGTCTGAAAACTGTCCTTTACCATCTCACTCTTCCCATTAACAAATATAATAAATATATAAATATGTCCCAAAGGCAGTTGATTGTAGAGCCACTGGATTCTTTGTGAAGAAATAGAAGGTCAATAGGATTGGGTCTTTCATGAAATACAAGACATGAGTCCTGTCAGAGCAGCCTATAAGCTACTGAGTAATAGATGAGTTGTGCTAATCTATTTGGATACTTTAAGGATGTAAGGCCTTTAATTTTTCTTGCAAGAAATCCAAGCAGGCAACAGGCATGCATGGCATAAAACCAAACAATTTATTTAGTAAAACACATGTAAGCGCTTTCTCATAGTACTCCTATGCTTCATTACTTAATTGGAGGGAAATAGGTTGCTAGCCATGACTGATGTAACAATGTTTAAAATGTCTAGGCTTGTGAAAGAATTTTATGTCTGATGAAGGTAGAAGCATTGTCCTTTAGTTATCTTTCTTGAATGCTTAATAGTAAACTACACTTAGAAGCAATGTTTCAGTAAAAAATAGCTGTAGCTGAAGGCAGAGAGTAAATAGAGTGGCTATGGTAGGGAGCAGGGATACCACTGTGTGCCAACACCCATTTTGAATTTTTTTGAGAAACAATGTTTAATAGGAAATTGCACTTAGAAGCAATGCTTCAGTAAAAAGAAGATGTAATTGAAAGCAGAGAGTGGTGAATGCAATTTTTGAAGGAGTGTACCACCCTGCATCCTGACTGTCCCTAACGTAGAACAATGCTAAGGAGGAAGCTACTGTCACCACATCTTGTGTGTTGTAAGGAGAGAATCTCAAATTGACAAAGATGTTTCTTATTTTCACCATAGGTTTTTTGAAACTGGCATAGCATTTTTCCACATCATCTCCTGGCTGTATGAATTAGAGGGATGAAGCCCTGACTAGAGCCTAGCCAACCCATGTTTGAGTAATGTAAATATGTCTGAGGGAACAGGTAGGGGAACAGGATATTTAATGGTTGACAAAAGCTTCTCTTTCTTTGTTGGTGGAAGTCTTCTTGGCCTTCTGTACCAGTGAAATCTAGCCATATTACTCACTCAATTAATACAAGAAATATGGACAAAGCATAAAATAGTGGGGCAACAAAGGCCCAAAATAAGGATAGATTTTAAATATTGTGTTTATAAATTTAGAAACTTGCTAGAACAACATTATTTGTGTTAACAAACATTTTCTGAAGGCTAAGTCTGAAACTGAAATGTGTGTCATTATTTAGTGAGTTCAAACCTCAGTGATTTGCCAGAAAACCAAATTTTATGAATATCAGTCAGAAAATCTGAAGCAAAAATTTGGACAGTTAAGAGGTATAAACCTAGCAGTGGGTTAGTGCAGAAGTCATGTGTAAAAGGCAGTGCTAGCTTGTCCTAAGTTGGGCAGTGGCTTCCTTTCTGAGCTAGGAAGACAGAAAGGGTATATTGGAGAATGCATGTCCCCTATCTTTGATTAAACAGGCACTGTGGGCCTTTGAACAGAAAAGGGAGTGAAAGGCAGGCAACTCCACAGTTCTACCAGCTGGCCTGCTCTTAACTGCTTGACTCTGGCAGGTGTATTTTAACTCATTGCGCAAAGGGTTGACTGAATTTGCACTAATTAATGTATTTGCACCAATTATAATCGTTTGATATCCTGAACTAATTTATCATAGTTATGTGAACTCAAGTTTCCAAATGAGTACATAGCTGCAAGGAATATTTTGCAAATTTTTTCTTTACAAATAATATATTTATTTTACAGAAAGTATTTAAGATTGACAAATGAAAGATGACAAATATATTTTAACATTGACTAAAGTACAGTAGTTAATATACACCAGTCTTAACCTATTCTTAACATGATATTCTAGCTTAAGTTATAGTTTTGAAATTATTATTATAGTTTATATAATTCTCAAACCAACTCGAGCTGACAATTAGTTTAATTGAACAATTTTGACAATTGGTCATTTTTATGTTCTCATATAGATATTTTAGTGTCCTAATTTGGGAATCAAATTGTTTAGTATATTCCTCTTAATATTAATGAATTAGACTTGTTGATAGTGTTAATCATTTAATCAAAATTTAATTTCTGTTACTGGAGTTGGGTTGAATGATTGGACATTTCTATTTGATATCTATATGCACACCTTTTGCTAGAGTGATTTTATTGTCTGGATCAGTTTATTGCTCATCAATTGATTCTTCGGGTCTATATTGAATTAGCGAATGCTCAGAAAAGCGAACGCTAATTCATCGACCATTTTTAAGTGAAAGCTTAAAATCTCGAACACCCGGAACACCCTCTATGCTCTATTTGCTAATAGCAAAAATCCAAATAAACTGAATCAAAAGCACTATTGATGTCTAAACTTGTCAAAGTCAACCTTTATTTTGTAGAGTTAATGTAATCAATTATTGTAAGTATTAATATTGACATATGAATTCCTATTCATAATGAATCCAGTTTGATCCTCATTTATCAATAAAGGTAGCAAATGTTTAATTCTATTAGCATATATTGCCATAAAAATGTTATAATCAGCATATTTAACATGGAAATTGGCCAATAAGAAGAACATTCTTTATCATCTTTGTCTGATTTTAGAATAGGTGAAATTGGTATATACTTCCAAGATAGAGGAACATTTTTTTAATTCCTTAACTAATGTAATACCCTTAATAATAATGCCAGTGCTTCTTTAGGTAAGAGTTTATATAACTCTGGAATAATGTCATTGTTTCCAGGGACTCTACATAATGTTAGTTTTTTTATTTGAAATTTAAGTTCAGACATTAAAATAGGTTTATCAATTATTTTTTCTGATTTTTTATTAATCTATTTTTGCTATTCTTTTTAAAGAATGACTTTATTGTATGTTATGGTTCTACTACTGAACTAAATGAATTAATAGAACTAAAATTAATTTTGAATGCCTTTATGATGCCTTCTAAATCTGTAACTTTCTTTTTAGTTCCAGGGATATAGATTTGTTTTATTTGATTAGACTTAATAATTCTCTTTGTTCTATTTGTTAATTTGTGCTAACCTTTAGGGTTCAGGGAATAAGAATTCAAGTTAATCTTCTCCAAATTAATCACAGTTTTATGATTTAATATCACTGAATATTTTTGTCTCAATAAGTTTCTCCTCTAGTTCTTTTTTACCTTTTTCATTATCTAATTTAAGTTTATCTATTTGTGCCTGTAGTTCTATTCTTTATCACATTGTTTTTTTTTTCTTATTTATGTACCAAGATAAAATATTACCAGATAAATCAGGTTTTAGAGAATCCCACACATAAATTTCAGATGTGCCATCAATTGAATGTATATATATATATATATATATATATATATATATATATATATATATATATATAACTTGAATTGCATTGTTAAAGGATTCCTTATTTTTTAATTAGTTATATATGATGGAATTCTGCTAACAGAATTTTTTTTTTAACATTCATCTATATTTCAAAGGTAAGAACATTATGGTCAGATAATGGACATAAGACATCTTTAACTTTGCCTAGTTTTGTTACCATATCAGCAGAAACATATACTGTATCAGTCCTAGATTGAGTGCCATATCTATGTCCAAAATGTGTAAATAACAATGAATTTGCTTCTGAAAATTCACTTATATATTTAATATTAAATATATCTGTGAAATTGTTTAGTGCTTTAGATGATGCTGTCTTTCTACCTTGTTAAGTGCATTGGTTTCATTATCATTTAAACATAATCTTCTTCAAATTAATCATAGTTTTATGGTTTAATATCACTGAATATCTTTGTCTCATTAAGGTTCTCCTCTAGTTCTTTTTACCTTTTTTTCAATATCTAATTTAAGTTTATCTATTTGTGCCTGTAGTTCTATTAATTCTTTATCACATTGCTTTTTCTTATTTTTGTACCAAGATAAAATTTTACCATATAAATTAGATTTTAGAGAATCCCACACATACATTCAAGATGTACCATCAATTGAATTTATATATATATAAAGACTTAAATCGCATTGTTAAAGGATTCCTTATTTTTAATTAGTTATGGAATTCAGCTAATAGAAATATTTTTTTACCATTCATCTATATTTCAAAGGTAAGAACAGTATGGTCAGATAATGGACATAAGACAACTTTAACTTTGCCTAGTTTTGTTACCATATCAACAGAAACATATACTGTATCAATCCTAGATTGAGTGCTATATCTATGTCCAAAATGTGTAAAAAATAATAAACTTGCTTCTGAAAATTCACTTATATATTCAATATTATATATATTTAATATTAAATATATCTGTGAAATTGTTTAATGCTTTAGATGATGCTGTCTTTCTACCTTGTTAAGTGCATTAGTGTCATTATCATTTAAACGATAATTATAGTCCCCAGCTAATATAATACTTCCCTTAGAACACTGTATTATCTCCTCAAATTGTTGTTTAACTACTTTAACAAACACCCAGTCTTGGAATCCAATAAACATTAATTAAAGTGTATAATCTCCCTTTTATTTCAAAAGTTACCAGACAAAACATGCCAGGTTTATCATTATATGTATTTAAAATTGTTGGCATTAAAGCAGTATTTCTCCATAAAATCACTACACCCCTTTTCTTTTGTTTGCTATGTAAACTTGCAAGAACAGTATAATAGTTTGTATTAAGTCTGTTAATATATTCTTTTAATAGATGTGTTTCTTGTAGGAATATGACTTAAGAGTTAAAGATATTTAAATATTTAGACTACCCATCTTAGAACTATTGTTTAAATGGTTTATATCAAATGAAACACACTTCATATACAACTTATCAATAGAAGTATTCTTAGTCATGTATTCACAAAGAAAAAAATGGTATCGCTGAAATTAAGACATAACTTTTTTATAAATAAAACTGTGTGCAAATTTACATAGTTATCAGTTGAACATGAAGTATTAATAATCATAGACACCAATCTATAAATAATTATAAAACGAAGTATTAAACTTTGAAATGTAAAATATCTCACATATTCCTTGAAGTAAAATACCCCTTGTTTGAACAGCATCTTTATTTAAATGTACCCTCTAAGTTTTTCCACCCAAAACTAATCCGCTCTTTCTCTATTTGAATGTTTAGTTCATATAAAGGTTGTTTATTAAATTAGATTGAATGAATTTGAATTATTATGTTTGTGTGGAGTCTGCATATCCTCCCCACGGTTGAGTGGCTTTCAAAAGACATGAGTAGGGCATGCCTTCGTTGAAGGTTGGTCATCGAGCTGGCACCTTGGCACTGTAAAAATTTACTGCCAATCATTAGCAGACCGGAGTTCCGCTGTGGCGACCCCTAACCGGGAAAAGCCGAAAGAAGAACAACAACATGTGTTGTTTTATGATTGTTTCAAAAATGAACTAACAGAAGCATAAATTACTATGCTGTTACCCCTTTGAACAATTTGCATTTTGTTACTTATATGAATGTAGATCTAAAATTCTAGATTTCATTATTATATTTTAGTTAATCATTAAATGACATGTATGTAACTTATTATTTCTATATTAAAATATAGCATATATTCCCTTCTTTTATATCCCCAATTATTTAACATGAAGGAAAACAATATGTTATTTCCATCCTTAGCTAAACATATTTATTTCTTCCCCGACAACTCTTAGCTTTGCTCTCACACAACAAATTTGGATTTTATAATAATTTGTCTTATTCAATTTTATATTAGATTCTCTATGTACAGTGGGACATATAATGTAGAAGAATGCATAAAATAACATAATATTAAGAAAGCACAGAACTGTATTAATCACTTAAATAATTTACAATGTTAACATTAAAGGGCATCAGCCTTTTACTTAATATATATTTCCATACTGCTATTAGATTACTTTTATATTTGATGTAAGAAAACATTTAAAAATGCAACTAGCAATAAAATCATCAAGATTATCTTGGTAACTTAAGTTAGTTACCATTTCTCCTCATTTTATATCTATGTTCCTTAATAAAGCCATACCAATATATTTATCCATAAACAAAACTTATAATGTGTCCTTAACAAAATGTTTACAACATTATACAATTGAGATTAAAATAAATCTCAGTTCCTGGTATTAGTGCTCACATTACCTGTAGAGAAAATTATGAAATAATGTGAATATGTGTCTAATTGGAAGTGAGTATTTCAGCTATAATATATTTTTATGTACTTTATAACCAGCTGAAAGTTGTCAGCAGCATATGTCTCAACCTTATAGTACAGAAAATCCAGGTAGAGTTAAATATAGTGACAGAACAAAGCCTATAAAACAAGGAGACAACTCAAACCGGGGTTCTATATTCCTGGAAAATCACTAAAACAAGAGATCTCATTTTACAATGCATTTTAGAGAAAACATGAACCTAGAAATCTAAATGCATATTATTTCCCAACCAATGTAAGCCACATTGTTTTGCCACAAAGACCAGAAAAACATAAATTCCATAAGAAGCATAGAAAAAACATGTGGTTGATTCAGGATTGATGTTTCAACTCCCATAATGAAAGTACATAAAAGGCAATCCCTGCAAGAGTGAATAAGGCTGATTTTGTATCCAAAACTAACAACTCTTCCCATAAATTCATTGTATCAGTTGCATAATGGATTAAATCTCTAAGGCCTCTTATGTCTTCTTCCTGTAATCAGGAAAACAAAGCTCGACTCTCTCTACTTCCATCTGCGTACTGCACAACAGTGAGCAGTCAGTTAAACAGCAGACCCATATTGCCTGCAAGATTGCAACACAGAAAATAAATAAAGGCATGATTCCTATAAATGTGTTCTGAGTGTCTCTGCATAAAATGAACAACAGTTATACTGTACCAGTATCAAATGACTGCAGATTTGATGTTTCTCAGTGAAACAAGCCCACCAAGATAAACATTCAGAACAATAAACTTACTCTGTCTAGATCAGGATGACCTGTAGACATGGATAATAGCATTCAATTTCATTTAAACTTAAAAGTTTCTTTTATGAACTTTCACTTTCTTCTTTGCTAGTTAGTATGTTTAGTAGTTTGTTAGTATGACCTTTGACCTCTCAGTTCCACATCACTACATTTCCTCACTAGTTCTCCCTATGCACCAATGCACCCAAGTATGGAAGAAGGAAGATACCAATCAGTTTGCGAATATGGTGGGAAAATGGGAACACAACATTCAACAATGGTAAATTAAAAAATAAGCATCAAAAAAGGGCTTGCGAAAAACAGACCAACCACAAATGGCCCAGCAGCTCTGAATCAAACTTGAGTGTGAGACATGACAAAACACCAAGGATTCTCATTTTAGGAGTGCAAAATCTTGGCAAACAGTTCCCCATACAAAAAGCCTCTCTACTGACAACAAACAACAGCACAGCACCTCCCTCACTGTCTAAGCCACAAACCCAGTTCCCCACTCAAACTGCACATAGCCAAATCACAGATAAAGACACTCAAGCAAAACACACACTGGCACCCCCAGTAGAAGCATGATCTAACCACACCATGAACAATGTACAACATCCACTCAGCCAACATAGATAAAAGACAAAAAAGGAGAAAAATCAACATCAATAAAAAATACAGTATGTTGTATTGAAACAAACATTCCCCCACTGTGTGTGTGTGTGTGTGTGTGTGTGTGTGTGTGTGTGTGTGTGTGTGTGTGTGTGTGTATGTGTGAAACTAATGCTTGCCTAAATAAAGTAACTACAACAGAAGAAGAGCAAATGTATGTAAGCAGAAAACAATAAAGGAGAGAGGAAAGAAAGAGCAAACGAAAAAACATATGGTTATATTTAGTAAAGTATATTAGATATTGACTAAAAATGATACATTTGCTTATACTAAGTAACTTAGAATGTAAGAAATTAAGTAATAATTTAAAAGCTTTTTACCATACATGTGTATAGATATCTGAATTTATCCTCCAGCTTAAAACAGAAATAGCTTTTGTAGAAGGAAAGATGATAACAGCAAATGCATATGAATAAAAACTTTAGAATTATTGCTTAGATTAAACCAAGAAATAAAGTAGATATATTTGTCTTTCAATTTCTTTTTCTTTTCAGTTGTTTTCCATCCATTTTTCTCTGCATGTTTCTTTAAAGAACCATATTTATAGTCCATATCTTCTGTTTGATTCAGTAATGTATTTGTTTTTAGAAAAGACTTAGCTAATTCCATGGTATCAAATATTTTAATGCCATATGTAAGAAATAGTTTAAGTCTAGCTGGAAATAATAAATATACTTTAATTTTAGTCTTTTTCAGCTCTTTTATCAATGGAAGAAATTATTTTCTTTTTGAAGTTACTGAAGTTGAGTAGTCATTATCAAATCTTATTATATTGTCATCTATTTTAATTGGTGAATTTGTCCAGACAGTTTTTAATATCAGTTCCTTGTCTTGGCAGGAAAAAAAACATACAATTACGGATCTTGGATTGTTGTTTTTTGATGATGAAGTAGCCACACGTGACCTGTGAGCCTTTTTGATACCAAAGGATAAGGACTCGGGCAAGTTCAAAGTCTTGGGGAGCCAAGATGTTAGAAAATTAACCATATTGTCACCTTCCATTTTTTCAGGTAAACCATAAATGTGGATGTTATTTCTTCTAGATATGTTTTCAAGGTCATCTATTTTATTTAGCAGTATTGTATTTTGTTTTAGTAAAAATTCAATATTACTTTTTTCTTCTGGCATTCTTCCTTCTATATCATTTAGGGCATCATCCATACTAGAAATCTAAGTTTTTAATTGTTTTATTATTTCATGTAACTGTTCCATTTGTTTTGTGCATTTTTCTTTGAAGTTATCCAGTTTATTAACCACTTTGTCCATTTTATTGATAGTTCTTTTATGTTTGTAAGTTCTGACTGTAATTCTTTCTTTAGTGAAACACCTTGAGTATTAGATTTTGAGCAACTCATTCTGAAGAAGTGAGCACATACCATTTGTTGAAATAATCACAGGAATTAAAATAGCAAATTTAAATTCCAGATAAGATGATCCAAAATCATGAAGGGTAGCTAATTCCATAAAAATGAGAAGTTTAAAATATCATAAACTTTAAAATTCCTGTCAGAAATGTAATTGAAATAGAGCAGAGGAACTAAGAAACAACTTAGAATTATGAGCACTTTTGTACGGCTGCTGAAGTTCTGAAATTCTAAGAACTGTCCAGATTGCTTCTTCCTGTCTAAAAGTACTAAATAATCATACTATTATGCATCATATGCTAAGATGCCAAAGAATACAAGTTAGACAATAACCAAAAGACAGTAAATTGCTCTATAAAGAATACTATATAAAGAAACAGCTCCAGTACTTAGTAATAATGACCATCCCCCCTGGCATGTCTAAAGGTCAGTTCCCTGTGCATTCTCCTATTAACCTGGTGAACTTGGGCATTCTGAGGCAGTGTAGCAACTGCCTCATGTACACAGACAACCCTCTCCTTTTACCTCCCAACACTCAGACTTGTGAGAGATGCACTTATATATCCAAATTGGAAGCCATGCACTCTCAAGCCAAGACCGGAATAGCTGGTCAAGAGGAGAAGGTCAACACCTGCACCACACCACATGCAACACATAGCCCTACAGAACACCTACCATCACAGCTCTCACATAAAAACACAAACCACACACCCACCTTTGTGGAGGTTTTCAATAGAAATCTACCCAAACAGCAGAGACCTCCAAGGCAGAAACGCATTCAACCACCATAACACAGCACAAACCACAAGACACATAGCTCACCTACACAGTGTTCCCCTCAACCTAAGCCCTAAGGCAAAACAGCTTGCCCAATACACTAATCATAGGTGACTTGATAGTGAGGTACACTGATGTCCCACTCACTAGGTTGAATAAGCAGAAGGTAACAGTCAGCTGTCTATCAGGTGATAGAATCCGACAAGTTGGGAGGGTGGCCTAATGGCTAAGGTGTTTGCCTTACAAACACAAGGCACAGGGTTTGAATCTCACAGGGGATAACTGGCTAGGCTTAAAATGGCTCACAAGGGCAGTTAGCCTAGTACTAACCCATGAACCCATGAACTCATGAACATAACACAACCACTCAGGTCGCTCCACAACAAGTACAAGTATGGCTCTGTCACTGTCCATGTCAGTGTGAATGACCTGAGATGCACCTCCCTGGACTACATGACTCAGGCAGGTATGGCCCTAGCCCTGAGCAGCATCCTACCGTCACCCAGAATTATACCGCAGTACAAGCAGAAAATGATTGACCAACAATTGGCTAGGTTTCTGGTCTCATTCTAAGGGTATCCAGTATCTGTCTGCTTGGGATGACATGATTGACAGACCTCAATGCTTTGCCAGAGTTGGCCTGCATCTGTCACTCCTGGGTTTCCGGATACTGGCTAAGGCTCTTGCCACCCCTACAGTGCCTTTTTTAGGTGATGTTCCAAAGACCAAATTACCACTGTAACAGCTATAAATAAATGCAATCTGAGGGTCATGCTGCTCAGTGCTAGAAGTCTAAATTTCAAGATGCACTTGCTCGAACCACTCCTCAAAATGGAGAACATCAACATTTGTGCTGTAACAGAGACCTGGTTTAAAGCAGCAGAAATCACCCTTGCACTACCAGGCTATAACTCATTCCACACCTTTCGGCCTCAGAACATGGACAGAAGCTCCAAAGGCAGTGGTGTCTCCATATTCATAAAGGATATTCACACCTCCAGACTAGTACCTCAGCATAACACATCTGAGATACTTCAGGTACAACTAACGATGGGTAAGATGGCGATTCAGATTGTAGCCTGCTATCGGTCCCCAACCATGTCCCAATACTCTCACTCCATGTTCCTAAGCACCCTGAACTCTATTAGGGTCCAAGCCAACATTCTCATATTAAGTGACTTCAACTACTCCTCCATCAACTGGGAAAACTACTCATGCACCTTTACACTGGCCCAATGCTTCCTGGAATTCATCAGTTCCAATGCCTTGGACTAGTTCATTCTTACCCTCACTAGAGGAAGCAACATCCTTGACCTGGTTATTAGTAACATGGGCAACCATTACTCTACACCAATAGTCAATTCTTCCCTGGTTAGATCTGACCACAAACTAATCACCATGGAAATCCATATCTCACCCACACCCCCTGCAAAGGTAACCACCATGAAAAACTTCTCCAAAGCTGACTTTGGGCTCCTAAAAACAGAGGTGGCTAACTTCACGGCACCCATGTCAATGGAAAATAAATGCATGACTGACAAATCATAAACCAATACACTGTACGAACACGTACATAAATGCATGGAACTAGCCATACCCAACAGAACCAAGAAGCTCTCCTCCAAAAAAAGGAAGCCAATATGGTGGTCCCCTGCCATTGATAAACTCTACAATAGAAGGAAGAAACTGTTGCAGAAAAAGGTGAAGTCCCCAGACTGGAAACACTCCCTTATTAGCCTCAACAAAAAGTTGAGATCCCGCATCAAAACCTCTAAAGCCAGCTATAAAGACAGAATTGCGGCAGACACTGAAAACAACAACAAAGCCTTCTATAGTTATATCAAGAATCTCCATGGCAACACCCAGGTTTACTCTGAGTTACTGCACAATGGTACCTCCTATACTGAGCCAACAGATATTGCCAATGTACTGGCTGACAGATTCAGTGCCAACTTTACCTCTCTCTACTCCCTAAAGGGTCAATCACAATACCGGAGGAATGCCAGGCACCTGGCATTACTGCAGCACAGGTTAAAGCTGCATTGTTCAAGGCCAAGAATACAGCTTCCATGGGATGCAACAATATCTCTGGATGTGTTCTACATGAACTACAAAGTGAACTGGCACCACATCTCTGTGCCTTATTCAGTCACAGGCTCACTTCAGGCTTTGTCCCTACCAAATGTTGCACTGCTACAGTCATCCCTCTCCATAAAGGGGGAGCGACTACAGACCCTGGGAATTATTGCCCCATTAAACTGATGAGTCTGATATGTAAGGCTATGGAGCGCATTATCATGGACCTAATTAACAAGGATATAGGGAATTTCCAAATTCTAGATCCCACTCAGTTTGGTTTTGTGAAAGGTAGATCATGCGTGCTCAACCTGGTTGACTTCTTTGAGTCAGTTACCAGAGCTGTGGATGAGGGCAAGGCAGTTCATACAGCCTACCTCGATCTGGCTAAGGCCTTTGATACCATTCCCCACTCAGGAATTATTGATAAATTCACCAAACTAGGTATCAACCCCTATATTATTAGGTTGGTTGCAAATTGGCTCACCGATAGAACCCACAGTGTGAAAGTATTGGACTCCAAGTCAGACTACCGACCAGTCACAAGTGGACTCCCACAGGGATCGGTCCTGGGTTCTTTCCTGTTTGGCATGTACTTCTCAGAATTCCAGGCCAACATGGAGGGACTCTGGCTGACCAAGTTCACAGATGACTGCAAGCTGGGAGCCATTATTAACTCTCCAAGTGATGTAGACATCCTACAGAAAGGCCTCACTGATACCAATGACTGGTGTCGAAACCATGGCCTTAAGCTTAATGCCAAAAAATGCATCGTCATCCCCTTTAGGAAAAACCGAGTTCCCCCTAATTACCACATCAAAGGGACCCCACTGAACACTGAAGGCGTTATAAGTGATCTGGGGGCACAGGTTGACAGCAACCTCTTCTTTGACTACCACATTGCCACTGAGCTCAGAAAGTCCTTCTATGTGGCACATCTCATTACCAAGAGTTTTGCACCCAGGAAGAAAGAGGTCATCATCTCTGTCTACTCTTCCCTCATTAGGCCATTTATCGAGTATAATGCCCCATTTGGCATGTACCGTACTAGACATATGCAACAGCTGGAAAGATCACAAAAGTACCTCATGAAGAGGATCCTAGGCCTTAAACACATGTCCTACATGGACAGACTCAAAAAACTCCAGGTATTCTCTGTCTCATATCGTCTACTAAGAAGCGATCTCTGCTTGACTTACAAAGCCATGTCTGACCCAGCTCTGTTAGAAATGCTACAGCTAAAGAAATCCCAATCCCTCCACACCACAGGCTTCAGAGACCTCAGCCTCATTACCACAATCAACAGAACATGCTGGAGGGACAGGTTCATAACCCAGAGACTGCCCATGCTCTGGAATAGACTTCCCATACATGTCAAGGAGAGCACTTCACTGGCCCTCTTCAAGAGAAATCTTGATGAGTGGATGGGAAATAGAAAGTTCACCCCGAGGATCACTCCAGTGGCTCTACTTGATAGAGACACTGGGAACTAACGTGTGCACTTCTACGGGCTAGGCTTGTAAAGGCTCCAGGGTCATTAGCCTAGTACCCACCTATGAACCTATGTTGCTTACAGTGCCATATATGTGTGGCTAGTATTTTTCAGTTGCCCCTCTTATGTACACACACTCTCTCTCAGCCCACCTTGAACAGTAAAAACAAAACAAACAAAAAAAACTGACTTCAACTCTGCTGTAAAATTGTATTTTTTGAATGCATGCAGCTTTTGAAATTCTGATGTTCATGGTTATGACACAGGGGTTAAAGTGGCAGGGAGACTAGGAGAAGGAGAAAAAAAACAGGTGTGGACTGAAAGAAGGGAAAGAAATACAGACAGTGAGTGGAAGGAGCTGGATTTAGGGAGAATGGAAGATCATCGTGGAAATTTAAATCTAGAGAATGTGGTACAAGCTAGGGATTATATGACATTAATGTAGGTTTGTAAAGTGGAAGCTGACAATGGAAGGAAAGGAGAGAGGTTAGCTGGGTTTATTTATACAGACAACTATCTGGAGGAGGTGCATCAGCAGATCCAAGAGTTAAGTGAGTCTTCAGATATATTTTGAAGGATTTTAGAGGTTAGATGTGTTTCAGAGTACAAGGGATGTTGTTCCATATTTTATATACATGGTTTTAGGAAAGGGATTTTCCTGAAGAATCATTGCATTTTGATATATGCATAAGAAATTATCTGTGGATAGCAGTATATTCATAGGTATGTACTAGGCTAATGACCATCAGGGCCTTTATAAGTCCAGCAGTGCAACCCAACCCAAATGTGTCCTCATGTAACAGGAGCATCAGCTTGAAGGGGTATGTTCATCAGGAATTTGCTAAAGGCTTGATGGGGGATATGTTAGTTAGGGAATATCTGCTGTCAGCCTCTGTCTGTTAGAGATATGGTAGACAGACTGGAGGTGGCTTTGGCACTAGTTATTTGTCTGTTAGACCTTCTTGCAGGATATTAGTGTCATGGGGGAATCTATTGTACAATGGAAAAACGAAGGTGCTAAGAGTTGCTTCAGTGGTACAGACAGTGTAAGTACATCTGAAGCATTTCATTTTTTCTAAGTTGTGCTTTCTCGTGTTTCATAATATGAATAGTACACTCCTGTACGTCTGCAGTGAGCAAGGTATCTCTGTAACAGATGGTGTCATTAATGAGAGAAAACTAGGGAACACAGGACTGCAGCTGCTGCAGGAACAAATGTGTCAGTGTAACCCATATATTCTGAATGGTCTGAGTGCAATTTCCAGATGCTGCACTTAATTTTTACACATTTGGTTTTGTAGTGCTGTAGTGCTGATCTTGTTGTATGATTCTCTCTATCACAAGTAAGAGGTCCATTATCGAAAGTCCTGCTACTACAACAATTAGTACCGGTGCCAGAGGAAGACAGTGAATCCTGTTGAAACTCACTGTAAAGTAATCACACAGCTTCTGAAAGAAGCCTTCAAGCAACTGTACCTCTATACCACTTTTTCTTACATATACACTAACACTGAGATTGCTGTATTTCAGAGTGAGGAAAATAGCTGGCGGTACCTCAACCTCAGCTTAGTATATATTTCCCAGATTTCTATAATCAACATTGCTGTTCTAGGGATTCCATTTGTGGTCCTTAGAATTTCAGCAGGAACCCCCTTTAACCCAAGCAGTGTAACTCATCCTACTTGTTTCCAGTATACAGCATAGGGTCCGTGGAGAAATCTTCACTTAATTTAGCATAGTGTGAGAGATGCATAATTCCAGCTGTCTGTAAAGCATATAAAATAAGCAGCTTCTTTGTGTAACATAGATCCCAAGATAAATGACCACCCAACTACAATGCTGATCTCCATTTTCTAAAATGTACAAAATGTGCAACATGGCCTTATTGGGTTGTAAACTACAATTTGAGACAATTCCTTCTTCCTGGTCATAATGTATAGTATATGAGATATTGTCCAGCATATAATCTGATTTGTGTCAAATATTCTGAATTATGATGTATAGTCTATGGGGATTAGTCTACTTTGCTTATAATGCATAATATTTATAAAAGTGTTCTGCTTGTTGACTATCTTCGTAATATGAATTATATTATTATTTTTCACATTATGTGAATATATAATGACCAGGAGCAGTCACTGACTCCAAAAATGACTTAGGTATCCTACAGGAAGTCTTTTTTCCTCAAATAATTGGTGTTAATATCATGGTCTGAAACTTAACTGCCAAAAATGCATTATTGTATCATTTGGGAAGTCATCTATGCCAGGGAATACTCCTTGAAGAGTTGACCTCATGTGTTTGGGATTTGGGAACTTATGTGGATAGTGACCTAACTTTTGACCAACATATGTCTATTATTATTATAAGAAAGTCCTTTTGTGTTTTACAGTTTATAAACAA